>NW_027206168.1:6522500-6645000 GCF_024711535.1 Dipodomys merriami | reverse complement strand
CCCAAACTCTATAGGACACACATATCATTAAGAGTCCACTGAGCTTATTGTGCTGGCCTGCCATCTAGATGACCTTGGCATGAATCCCAAACTCTATAGGACACACATATCATTAAGAGTCCACTGAGCTTATTGTGCTGGCCCGATGCCTGGGCTGTGTTCAAACCTGTTCTTAAAAAGCTAGTTTACACCTGCAGTAATTCCACAGATTATACACCAAGCTAGCTGGCCTAGCACTGTAATTTTCCTCTTGTTCTCATTTACTGATATCAATTTGTTTGAACTTAATAACTAATTCAAAACTTGTTCATTGTAAATGTGTTAGATATTGGGAATTACAATGAAGAAAACAGTCTCTGCTCAAGCCATTTTTTTATTTTAGTGAGCGAAAGCACACCAACAAATTTATGAAATAGTCATTGCCAACTGCTCAAACTGCAAGAACAGGATAAAGGAGAGAGAAAAGTATACTGATAGGGCTGGGAAGGTGGCTCAGTGGTAGAGCGCTTGCCTTGCATTCATGAAGCCCTGGGTTCGATTCCTCAGCACCACATAAGCAAAAAGAAAAAAGCCGGAAGTGGTGCTGTGGCTCAAGTGGTAGAGCACTAACCGTGAGCTGAAGAGCTGAGGGACAGAGCCCAGGCCCAGAGTTCAGGCCCCACGACCGGACCAAAAAAAAAAAAAAAAAAAAAGTATACTGATAAATGTGAGGTAAAGAAATTTCCAAAATCTCCACGTAGAACATGTGGACATTTATACATTCCAAGAATCCTCATAAGGCACAACAAACCACTTTTAGAATGAGAACAATAGCACAATCAAACCAAAAATATTGGGGCAACAATTTCATCAAATGCAGATGCCTGTAACCCTAGCAACTCAGGAGACTTAAGGGCTGAGGACTGCAGTTCAAAGCTAGCCCCTGAGTCTCTTGATCTCAAATTAATCACAAGAGGAGCTAAGGCTCAAGTAGTAGACCAATAATAGCCTTGGGCACAAAAGATCAGGAACAGAGCCCAGGCCCAGAGTTCAAGCCTCAAGACCCACATAAACAAATATTTTAAATTTTTCCTCTTAATAACTTTTATGGACAGCTGATCCTCTCCTGTTATCCTAGCTATTCAGTAACTGAGATCTGAGGACTGCAGTTCAAACCCAACCAAGGCAGCAAAGTCCATTAGACTCATTTCCAATTAATTACCAAAAAGCTGGAGTGGTGGCTGAAATTGGTAGAGCACCAACTTTGAGCAGAAAGCTCAGTGATAGTGCCTAAGCCCTTAGTTCAAGCCCCAGGACCAGTACTTCAAAGTAGTCAAAATGGGAATTTCATGTCATTTATTTTTACTACAATTGAAAGAACAAGTTCTGATTTTTCTATTCTCATGGTATACAAACAATGGAGAAAGAATAATCTTTTAAAAATGATGCTGAGAAAAATGGAGATCCACAACCAAAAGAATGAGCTACACTGTGCACCAATGGCTCAAGCCCCTGAAGAAGCTGAGTTCTGAGGATCGTGGTTTGAAGCCAGCCCAATGAGACTCTTATTCTCTTATTCCCAATTAACAGCAAAAAAGATGTGACTCAAGCAATAGAGAGCCATCTTTGAGCCCAAAAAAAAGGGGGCTCAGGGAAAATAAACAGGTTCTTACTACAAGCCCCAGTACCAATACCCCCCCAAAAAAAACAATGTAGTGGGGAAAGGTCCTGCAAACAATTTGAATAGACTTCTTTAAAAGATAAAAGGATGGCCAGTATGTGCCCAAAAAAAAGACATGAAAAAAATGTTCAGCACAGAAATGACTGAAATTACAAGGAGATACAACTTCACATCCATTAAGATGATCATGGTACGTACACACACACACACACACACACACACACACACACACACACACACACACACACACACACACACACACACACACACACACACACACACACACACACACACGGGGGGGGGATGAGAGACTATAACAATGTAGGGACAGAAGTCCACATAAACTGATAGTGGGGGGGGGTGGGCTGGGAAGGTAGCTCAGTGGTAGAGTGCTTGCCTTGCATGCATGAGGCCCTGAGTTCGATTCCTCAGCACCACATAAGCAAAAAAGAAAAGAGCCGGAAGTGGCACTGTGGCTCAAGTGGTAGAGTGCTAGCCTTGAGCTGAAGAGCTAAGAGACAGCACCCAGGCCCAGAGTTCAGGCCCCAAGACCAGACCCAAAAAAACAAAACAAAAAACAAACGAATATGAATGATGCAGTCTTTGTGGAACTAAGTATGGAATATACCCAAAAAATTACTTTTTATTAGTTAACCCAAAGCAATTAATAGTAGGGTTCCAACTGTATTTGTATGCCTCTATTTATAATAGCACTATTAACTGTGAAAATATGGCAACAAAGCTAGGCATCAGTGGCTCACATCTGTAATCCTAACTACTCAGGAGGCTAAGATCAGAGGATCACGGTTCAAAGCCTGGGCAGCAAAGTCCCTAAAACTCTTATCTCCAATTAACCACTGGAAGTGGTGCTGTGACTCAAGTGGTAGCTTAAAGAGCTCAGGGACAGCACCAAGGCCCAGTGTTCAAGCCCCATGACCAACCAAAAAAAAAAAAAAAAAAAAATGCAACAACCCAAGTGTTTATTAACGAATTGAAAAACTGTTGTACTGTATGTATATATGATATAACAAGAATGAAATTATCATTCATTCTAACATAGATGAGCTTTGAAAACATACTAAATAATCCAGGCACAGCATAACAAGTATATAATGGTTTCACTTAATGCAGTGCCTACAGTAATCAAATGTAGAGATAGAACACAGAATAAGGAGCTGGAGGACAATGCAAACTAGGAAGTTTATTGCCTAAGGGATATAATTTCAATTGAAAAAACACAAAAAGACTCTGGATATAGATAACGGTAACCATTGTACAACAATGTGACTGTACTTTATGCCACTGAATATTTAAATGGTTAAAGTTACAGTTTGAATTTGAAATGGCCTCCACACACTCAGGTGCTAAATACTTGGTCCCCAGCTGGGAGCACTATTTTTGGAAATTGTGGAAACTTTAGGAGGTAGGACCAACAAGAAGTAGGTCACTAAAGGGGGGAAGGGGTTGTTCGTACAAGTATCTTGTTCCTAGCCCCTTTCTGTCTCACTCTCTGCTTCCCACATGACACTAGAAGAGGTGCCTCAGCAACACACTCCCACTATGTGGTTCTGCCCAAATGCATGGGGCCAACTGATCATGGACCAAACCCTCACCCTCTAAAAGTATAAGCCAAAATAAGTATTTACGCTGTTTAACAGGTATTTTGTCACAACCTTGAAAAAGTAACTAAGAGTTATATATGTTTCATTGTATTTTACTATAACCAGAATGAAAGAATAAAATATATAAGTCAGATAAATGAGGAATACATAAAGACTGGGACCGTCACTCCTATCTCCTTGTTCTGTTGATATCACTTTGAAGCTTTGATATGGTCTATAGTTAAAGAAAACATCAATAGGGGCTGGGAAGGTGGCTCAGTGGTAGAGTGCTTGCTTTGCATGCATGAGGCCCTGGGTTCAATTCCTCAGCACCACATAAGCAAAAAGGAAAAAAAAGCCGGAAGTGGTGCTGTGGCTCAAGTGGTAGAGCGCTAGCCTTGAGCTCAAGAGCTGAGGGACAGCCCCCAAGCCCAGAGTTCAGGCCCCACGACTGGACCCCCCCCCCCAAAAGAAAACATCAATAATAAACAACTGCAAACTCAAAAATTAGCAATACAGGGAGGGAAGTAGAGAGTGGTAAGTGGGAGAAAATGAGGGAGAGGTTAACAGTGTTTAAAAAGAAATGTAGAGGCAGGGGGGAGGGGGTAGGAAGGGGAAAAAAAGGAGGAGGCAACAATGCTTGATAAGAAATGTACTCATTATCTTGCGCATGTAATTGTACCCTCTGTACGATATTTTCACAATAAAAAGGAAAAGAAATGTACCCATTACCTTACTTATGTAACTGCAACCCCCCTTCCTCTTCATCACCTTTACAAATAATTTTTTTAAATCAATACAGTACTCTTCAATACAACCAGTAAAACAAACACATGGTGATACATTTGTCATCTTTGTCTTGGAATATGACTTCTGAAAACATATCTGCTTTGGTTCCTTTCTATATATAGCTTTATATATAAAAGCTTCTATAAAGCTTTCAATATAGCTGCTTCTCCCCTAAATTAAAGGCCCACTTTAATCTGTGTGCAATACAAGAAAACCATTCTCAGTGTTAATAACAGCAAAATTAAATCCAATGGATCTCTAAGCAGACTTGCTAAGTTTGCAAAGAAAATCAAATGCAGGGGGTTGGGAAGGTTTCAGTGGTAGAGTGCCTGCCTTGCATGCAGGAGGCCCTGGGCTCCATTCCTCAGCACCACATTAGCAGAAAAAGCCAGAAGTGGCACTGTGGCTCAAGTGGTAGAGGGCTACCCTTGAGCTGAAGAGTTGAGGTACAAGCCCAGGCCCAGAGTTCAGGCTCCATGATGAAAGAAAGAAAGAAAGAAAGAAAGAAAGAAAGAAAGAAAGAAAGAAAGAAAGAAAGAAAGAAAGAAAGAAAGAAAGAAAGAAAGAAAGAAAGAAAGAAAGAAAGAAAGAAAGAAAGAAAGAAAGGAAAGAAAGAAAGAAAGAAAGAAAGAAAGAAAGAAAGAAAGAAAGAAAGAAAGGAAAGAAAGGAAAGAAAGGAAGAAAGAAAGAAAGAAAGAAAGAAAGAAAGAAAGAAAGAAAGAAAGAAAGAAAGAAAGGAAAGAAAGAGAAAGAAAGAAAGAAAGAAAGAAAGAAAGAAAGAGAGAGAGAGAAAGAGAGAGAGAAAGAAAGAAGGAAAGAAAGAGAGAGAGAGAAAGAAAGAGAAAGAAAGGAAGGAAGGAAGAAAGGAAGAAGGAAAAAAAAGAGAAAGAGAAAGAGAAAGAAAATCAGCCAGGTGCCAGTGGCTTCTGCCTGTAATCCTAGCTACTCAGGAGGCTGAAATCTGAGGATCACGGTTCAAAGCCATCCTGGGCAGGAAAGTCCCTGAGACTCTTATCTCCAACCAAAAGGAAAAAACACTAGAAAACTGAAGTGGTGCTGTGGCTTAAGCAGTAGAGCACTCACCTTGAGCTGAAGAGCTGAGGGATAGCATGTAATAAGCAAGTCTTAATTTAAAAAAAAAAAAAAAAGTTAGAAATGTTTTTACAAATTTTGAAGTAAATATACAAGCTGAGCATTCTTCAAAATATTGTCATTCCAGCCTGGCGCTGGAGGCTCATGCCTGTAATCCTAGCTACTCAGGAGTCTGAGTTCTGAGGATCATGGTTCGAAGCCAGCCTAGGCAAGAAAATCCTTAGAAAACCGGAAGTGGCACTGTGGCTCAAGTGGTAGAGTACTCGCCTTGAGCTGAAGAGCCCAAGGACAGTGCCCAAGCCCAAAGTTCAAGCCCCACGACCAAAAACTAAAAAATAAAAAAAATGTCATTCCACGTTTTTTCAAAAGTACTTTATTACTTTATTCACACTAAAAAGCTCTTACTTAAAGCATGGTGCTGGTAGTTCATACCTGTAATCCTAGCTACTCAGGAGGACTAAGTACTGAGAATAGAAGTTTAAAGCCAGCCTGGGCAGGAAAGTCCGTGAGTCTTACCTCCAATTTACTACCAGTAAACTGGAAGTGGTACTGTGGCTCAAAGTGGTAGAGTACTAGTCTTGAAATCTTAAAGAGCTCAGGGTCAGTGCCCAGACCCTCAGTTCAAGCCCCACAACAAACCAAAAAACAAATAAATAGCTCTTATTTGTGTTGATTAATAAGAGATATAGTATGTAAGGTAATAGTCTAAATTCACTGCCATATTCCTGAATAAACAGGGACAAAGCAGACTAACAGCATGCAATGGTCCTTGCTTCATTGCTTCCTGATTCATCCATTACGGTAATGGACTTGCTTCCTGCTACAGAACAATTACCTAGCTTGAGTACCCCAGAAGCCATGAGATAATCCTGCAATTATAAATTTATTTTAATTTGAAAAATTTTGAAACATTTTTTTTGGGGGGGTCTAGTTTTGGGGCCAGAACCCTGGGCCTGGGCGCTGTCCCTCGGCTCTTCAGCTCAAGGCTGGTGCTCTACCACTTGAGCCACAGCACCACTTCCAGCTTTTTTCTTTTTGCTTATGTGGTGCTGAGGAATAGAACCCAGGGTCTCATGCATACAAGGCAAGTGCTTTACCACTGAGCCACCTTCCCAGCCCTTGAAACATTTCTTGAAGGACACTGGTGGCTCATGCTTGTAATACTAGCTCTGAGGATTATGGTTTGAAGCTGGCCAATGCAGGAAAAGTCTGAGAGTCTTTTTTTCTTTTCCCAATTAACCAGCAAAAAGCTGAGAGTGGAGGTGAAGCTCAAGTATTAGAGTGCCAGCATTAAGAAGCTAAGCAAAACTGCAAGGACCTGAGTCCAAGCCCCAGTACTATAATAAATAAATAAATAATTCTCAAAAAAAAAAAATCTAAATGAGAAATATGAGACTATCACTTAACTCTGTTGAATTATAAGTAACAAGACATCATAGCAGGGGCTGGGAAGATGGCTCAGTGGTAGAGCGCTTGCCTTGCGTGCCTGAGGCCCTGGGTTCGTTTCCTCAGCACCACATAAGCAAAAAGAAAAAAAGCCAGAAGTGGCGCTGTGGCTCAAGTGGTAGAGTGCTAGCCTTGAGCTGAAGAGCTGAGGGACAGCGCACAGGCCCAGAGTTCAGGCCCCACAACTGGACCCCCCCCCAAAAAAAAGACATCATAGCAAAATGAAAAATGTTAAAATTACTAAATTAACAATTATAACCAAATGTACATTTAAAAAGCTAGACTAGGGTGGTGCTGGTGGCTCACACCTATAATCCTAACTACTTAGGAGGCTGGGATCTGAGGATCATGGTTCAAAGGCAGCCAGGGCTTGGGCTGGGAAGGTGGCTCAGTGGTAGAGCACTTGCCTTGCATGCTCAAGGTCCTGGGTTCGATTCCTCAGCACCACATAAGAAAAAAGCCGGAAGTGGTGCTGTGGCTCAAGTGGTAGAGCGCTAGCCTTGAGCTGAAGAGCTGAGGGACAGCGCCCAGGCCCAGAGTTCAGGCCCCACGACCGGACCCAAAAAAAAAAAAAAAAAAAAAAAAAAGGTAGCCAGGGCAGGAAAGTCTGTGAGACTCTCATCTCCAATAAACTACCAGAAAACCAGAAGTGGCACTGTGGCTCAAGTGGTAGAGTGCGCACCTAGAACTGAAGAGCTCAGAGACAGTTCCCAGAGTTTAAGCCCCATTCCAACAATAACAAAAAGCTAGACTAGGGCTGGGAATGTGACTTGCCTAGCATGCATGAAGCCCTGGGTCCAATTCCTTAATACCACATAAACAGAAAAGCCAGATGTAGTGCTGCAACTCAAGTAAAAGCTCAGGGACAGTGCCCCAGGCCCTGAGTTCAATCCCCAGGACTGCACACCACCTTGCAAAAACAGCTAGACTATCTTTCCTTTTTTTTTTTTTATTTAAAAGTCCAAGACAGGGGATCGAACTCAGCACCAACTGAGCCATGCCCTAAAAGGCTAGACTTAAAAAATCACCAACTGGAAGTGGCGCTGTGGCTCAAGCTGTAGAGGTGCACCTTGAGCTGAAAAGCTGAGGGAAAGCTCCCAAGCCCAGAGTTTAGCCCCACGACCGTCCAAAAAAAAACCCATAAAACTAGGGCTGGGGGGGGGGGGGGCCTAGGAAGGTGGCTCAGTGGTAGAGCACTTGCCTTGCATACCTAAGGCCCTGGGTTGGATTCCTCAGCATCACATAAGCAAAAAGAAAAAAGCCGGAAATGGCACTGTGGCTCAAGTGGTAGAGTGTTAGCTTTGAGCTGAAGAGCTAAGGGACAGTGCCCAGGCCCAGAGTTCAGGCCCCACAACCGACAAAAATAAAATAAAAATTCACCAAAATCCTAAGTAATTCTGCTTTAAGCAACTTCTCCCCCCCCCAAATTTTTCCTTTTTTTTTTTTGTATTGTTAAGGTGATGTACAGAAGGGTTACAGTTACATAAGGTAATAAGTCCTTTTTTTGGGGGGTCCGGTCGTGGGGCCCTAACACTGGGCCTGGGCACTGTCCCTTAGCTCGTCAGCTCAAGGCTAGCGCTCTACTACCTGAGCCACAGCACCACTTCCGGCTTTTTTCTTTTTGCTTATGTGGTGCTGAGGAATTGAACCCAGGGCCTCATACATGAAAGGCAAGCATTCTACCACTGAGCCACCTTCCCAGCCCCAATAAGTACATTTCTTACCCCTTCTTTCATTTTTCCTCTACTTTCCCTCCAAGCCCCACCAACTTGTACAGATCATTTCCAACATATTGTCTCGTGAATATCACTGTTACATTGGTTCCACACTTGTCCTTGTCTCACCATTCTGTTGTTCCCCTTCCCTTCCCTAATTCAGGTAAAGGTGTATACAATACCAGGGTAACAAAATCAAATACAGCGACAACAGGGGATATACTACAGGGGAAAGAACATACACAAGAAACAACAACAACAAAAAACCACATGGTGCATTAAAAACAACAAAGAAAAACCTCTTGTGTCCATGTCTTAGAGCTCATTTTGCTTTGCATCATCTCATATGTCTTATGTATGTAGCTATTGAGCTATTGTGCTCATCTGCTAACATTATCCTAGATGTATACCAATTATTGCAAATAAGGGAAACCACGGGACCTATGTTTCTTTGGGGCTGGCTTACTTCACTTAGTATGATTTTTTTCCAAGTCTTTCCATTTCCTTATAAATGGGGCAGTGTCTTTCTGATGGAAGCATAGAATTCACACACACACACACACACACACACACACACACACACACACACACACACACACACACACACACACACACACACACACACACACACACACACACACACACACACACACACACAGAGTTTCTTGATCCATTCATCTACTGAGGAACATAAGCAAGTTCTTTGATATACTATTTCTATAAAAACTTTAGAGCTAGATGGCTCATGCCTGTAATCCTAGCTATTCAGGAGGCTGAGATCTGTGGATCGCAGCTTAAAGCCAGCCTGGGCAGGAAAGCTGGTGAAACTCTTATCTCCAATAAACCACCAGAAAACCGGAAGTGGCGCTGTAGCTCAAGTGGTAGAGCACTAGCCTTGAGCTGAAGAGCTGAGGGACAGTGCCTAGGCCCAGAGATCAAACCCCACAACTGACAAAAAAAAAAAAAAACTTTAGAGCTGAGTGCCAGTGGCTGGTGCTTTTAATCTCAGGAGGCTGAGATCTGAGGATCATAGTTCAAAGCCAGCCTGGACAGGAAAGTCCTTGAGACTCTTATCTCAAATTAACCACCAAAAGCCAGAATAGGAGCTGTGGCCTTGACTGAAAAAAGCTCAAGACATCACTTAAAACCTGAGTTCAAGGGTCAGGGGACACACACACACACACACACACACACACATGCACACACGCACGCACGCACGCACGCACGCACGCAAGCACACGCACACTTTACTGACTTTTTTTTTTTTTTTTTTGGTGGAGCTCTTTTGCTCAAGGCTAGTGTTCCACCACTTTGAGCCACAGTGTCACTTCTGGTTTCTGAGTGGCTAATTGGAGATAAGAATCTCACAGGGACTCTTCTGCCTAGATTGGCTCAAACCACAATCCTCAGATCTCAGTCTCCTGAGTTGTTAGGATTACAGGTATGAGTCCTGGCAGTACATGACACTTTTATTGCTAAAGATTTCAGCAACCACTGAAAATAAGAACCTTTTAAAAATAATACAAATCATCTTTTCAAATTTTCTCCTGGTGAGTTATGAAATGACATCAAGGAATCAATCGCTTAATATTTAGCCTAATTGCACTAGGAATTTCTACTAGTGATAGTTTAGTCCCAGAGAAAAATTAACTTATGGGGCTGGGAAGATGGCTCAGTGGTAGAGCGCTTGCCTTGCATGCCTGAAGCCCTGGGTTCAATTCCTCAGCACCACATAAGCAAAAAGAAAAAAGCCGGAGTGGTGCTGTGGCTCAAGTGGTAGAGTGCTAGCCTTGAGCTGAAGAGCTGAGGGACAGCGCTCAGGCCGAGTTCAGGCCCCATGACCAGACCCAAAGAAAAAAAAAGAAAAAGAAAAAAGAAAAATTAACTTATTTTTGAGAATAAGAGAACGTTAATGACATCTTAGAATATTTGTGCCATATTATGTATATATCTATATATGTATTTTTTTGAGACAGTCTCTCACTATGTAGATAGTCCAGGCTGGCCTAGAACTTGTGATTCTCCTGCCTTCGCATTCCTCAGGGGCTGGGATTATAAGCATACAAAAACTTTAAAAAGCAGTGGAAAAGGCAACATAGTTTAAAAAACAAAACTACATTGGAAAGACATTAAGTATAAAATGACTAATACCCGGGCTGAGAAGGTGGCTCAGTGGTAGAACGCTTGCCTTGCATGCCTGAGGCCCTGGGTTCGATTCCTCAGCACCACATAAGCAAAAAGAAAAAAGCCGGAAGTGGCACTGTGGCTCAAGTGGTAGAGCGCTAGCCTTGAGCTAAAGAGGTGAGGGACAGTGCCCAGGCCCAGAGTTCAGGCCCCATGACCGGACCCAAAAAAAAAAAAAAAAAAAAAAAAAAAAAGACTAATACCCTTTCAGTAAAAAAAATGTAAACTACATTAAGCCACATTACCCAGAATAATCCAATAATCAGTTTTGTGTCATCTGTCTATAAAGCTTTACTCATTGTAAAGTATTCTTGTGGAAATATTCAGTAATCTAGAAACTTCGTGCCTGGGCTGGCTTTGAACAGGGAATCCTCAGATCTCAGCCTCCGAAGTAGCTAGGATTACAGGCCTGAGCCACCGGTGCCTGTCTGGTTTGGTTTTTAAAACCAATATATGTGTAATATATGTTTCCCAAGAATTAGATAACTTTATGGTATTTTTTTGGGGGGGGTCAGGTCATAGGGCCTGAACTCTGGGTCTGGGCGCTGTCCCTCAGCTCTTCAGCTCAAGGCTAGTGCTCTACCACTTGAGCCACAGCGTCACTTCCAGCTTTCTTTTTGCTTATGTGGTGCTGAGGAATCGAACCGAAGGCCTCAGGCATGCAAGGCAAGCACTTTACCATTGAGCCACCTTTCCAGCCCCTTTATGGTATTTTTTTCCTCAAGAAATTTGACTAAGCCGGAGCTGGTACCTCATAAACCTATAATCCAAGCATCTTCGGAGGCTGAGATCTGAGGATCAACTTTCTTTTTATTTTTCCAGGGCTGAGGACCGAACCCAGGGCGTTGCGCAAGCCGGGCGGGCGCCCTTCTGCTGGGCTAAACCCCCAGCCCCTGAGGATCAACTTTCTTTTTTTTTTTGGTCTTTTGTAGCTTTATATGTCTTTTTTTTTTTTTTTTTTAAACTAGGGCTGAGAACTGAACCCAGGGCCTTGGGCACGCCAGGCGGGTGCCCTTCCGCTGAGGATCAACTTTCAAAGCCAATATCACCAAAAAATAAAAACCTCTGAGGCTCTTATCTTCAATCAACTACCAGAAACTGGAAGTGGTACTGTGGCTCAAGTGGTTAAAGCACTAGCCTTGAGCTGAAGAGCTGAGGGACAAGCATCCAGGCCCAGATGTCAAGTCCCACAACGAGGGGGTGGGGGGGGGGAGAACTAGCCTAGTGCTAGTAGCTAATACCTGTAATCCTAGCTACTCAGAATGCTGATATCTGAGGATCACAGTTTGAAGCCAGCCCGGACAGAAAAATCCTGGAGACTATTATCTCTAATAAACTTTAGAAAAAGCCAGAAGAGGTGCTATGGCTCAAGTGATAGAGTGCTACCCTTGAACACAAACAGGCTCAGGGACAGCAACTAGGCCCTGAGTTCAATCCCAGGTCCAGAAAAAAAAAAAAAAAAAAAAAAACCCTAGGCAAACAAAAAACCTTTTCGGTCTAATTTTCTAGTCTGTCTTGCAATTCAGGCACTAGAATGAGTAATGAATGTGATGTATCTCCCACTTCCCACATGTTGTTTCTCCTCTCCTTCCAAAGAACTTAAAACAATAAAATTTTTAGAGAAATTTAAAAATAAACTTTCAAGTAGATTTTTTTTTAAAAAATAAGACAAGGTACCTTGACCACAGTTCAGAAAGATGAAGACAGCTAAAGAAAGTGACCAGCAAAGTGGAAGGGCAAAAGAGCAGAATACTCACAGAGGGGCTGAGGCGAAGGAAGAAGGTGGCTAATCTTCTGGGCAGAACCCCAGAGAGGCGCCAGGTCAGTAACTGTCGAATGAGGAAGGTCAGTAGTGAGAAGTGAGACTAAAAACATCTGTCATAGCAAGAAGTCAATTGAGAATGTCTAAAATTCATAAACCAAAAATAGTCAGAATATTATTTATAAGCATGGAGTTATCCCCAAGAGATCTGAATTTAAAAGGTTGCTTTCAAGATCAGCTTTATCTGAGGAGTGGGGACTCTTCACTAGTATACCTTTGAAATTATAGTATGTGATTACTGGATGTTCTATGCTAAGTATACATTATTGATTTTAATACTTCATTCTTTGTTTTTATGCATTTTTTATTTTGCTTTAATATACAACCTTAGATATTACGTCCCTCTTATGTCAGGAAGTATTTTTCTAACTATAAATCATGGAACAGATCTACTGTGACTCAACGATTGTTTCTTTTTCTTAACAACAACAAAAAAAGAAAAACAGGGAAGGTGGCTCAGTGGTAGAGTGCTTGCCTCCTTGCATGAATAAGGCTCTGGGTTCGCTTCCTCAGTACCACATAAACAGAAAACCAGAAGTGGCGCTGAGGCTCAAATGGTAAAGCACTAGGCCTTGAGCTGAAGAGCTGAGGGACAGTGCCCAGGCCCAGAGTTCAAGCACCACAACCGACAAAAAAAAAAAAGGGGGGGGCTGGGAAGGTGGCTCAGTGGTAGAGCACTTGCCTTGCATGCTTGAGGCCCTGGGTTCGATTCCTCAGCACCACATAAGCAAAAAGAAAAAAAGCCAGAAGTGGCGCTGTGGCTCAAGTGGTAGAGTGCTAGCCTTGAGCTGAAGAGCTGAGGGACAGCGCCCAGGCCCAGAGTTCAGGCCCCATGACTGGACCCAAAAAAAAAAAAAAAAAAAGGGGGGGGGAGGGAGGGAGTGAGGGAGGGAAGGTGGGAGGGAAGGAGGGAGGGAGGGGAGGAGAGGGGAGGAGAAGGAGGAGGGGAGGGGAAGGGGAAGAGAAGAGAAGAGAAGGAAGAGGGAGGGAGGGAGAGAAAAGAAAAATCAAATAGAAGTATTACTGAACATTTCATTTCATTTTAAATGTTTTATCTAACTGAGTGTACAGGGGTGCTATGTAAAATACTTCCCCTATTATGTCTATGTTCAATCTTAGCAGCTAGATGTGATTGTGTTAAAATGTGAATTCCAGTCATGCTGATACTCTGCAATGGCCTTCTGATCTTCTCAGTGATGATCTCTAAGGCCCTCCTGAATTAATCAGCATCTTCTTCCAAACATTTTTTTTTCCTTTTTGATTAGTTGTGGGGCTTGAACTCTGGGCTTGGGCGCTGTCCTTGTGCTCTTCAGCTCAGGGCAAGCGCTCCACTGCTTGAGCCACAGCACCACTTCCGGTTTTCTAGTGGTTTATTGAAGATAAGAGTCTCAAGGAGGGCTGGGAAGGTAGCTCAGTGGTAGAGTGCTTGCCTTGCATGCCTGAGGCCCTGGGTTCGATTCCTCAGCACCACATAAGCAAAAAGAAAAAAAGCTGGAAGTGGCGCTGTGGCTCAAGTGGTAGAGCGCTAGCCTTGAGCTGAAGAGCTGAGGGACAGGGCCCAGGCCCAGAGTTCAGGCCCCACGACTGGACCCAAAAAAGAGTCTCATGGACTTTCCTGCCCGGACTGGCTTTGAACAGTGATCCTCAGATCTCAGCCTCCTGAGTAGCTAGGATTACAGGCGTGAGCCACCGGCGCCCAGCCCTCCCAACTTTTTTAGTCCTGAGCTTCAGCTAACAGCACTCATCCTTGACCAACACTTAAACCTGTATCATCTTCATGGACTTTGCGTTTGATGTCCCCTTTACCATTCACTATCTCATAAAATTCTTCAGTATGGAGAATACCACACCTATTTTATTCCCTTGTCCTGAATTACTTCCCACTAGGCACTCTACAAACTCCCCTAACCTGAACAGAATGCAAACTCTATAATTATTTACATATGGTTTATGTTGGGTAATTTAGTCTATAAGGATCCATTACAATTTCTGGCAGTAAATATTTGTTCTGTAAATGAGTTAATTACAAAGATGCATCATCCCAAGAAGAAGCCAAATTATTGGCAATCAAGCACGTTTTTGAATCCTTAAGAGATTCTGACAAAAAAATATAGTTGAGGGGCTGGGAAGGTGGCTCAGTGGTAGAGCTTGCCTTGCATGCATGAGACCCTGAGTTCGATTCCTCAGCACCACATAAGCAAAAAGAAAAAAGCCGGAAGTGGCGCTGTGGCTCAAGTGGTAGAGCGCTAGCCTTGAGCTGAAGAGCTGAGGGACAGAGCCCAGGCCCAGAGTTCAGGACCCAAGACCAACCACCCACCCCACCCCCCCAAAAAAATATATATATATATATTAGTTGAGCCATAAGTACAATTACTCACAAACTGAGGAAGTTGCTGGCATACTTTGAGTATGAAAGACTACTGAAATAACCCTTGCTAACAGTAACATAAAGAATTGTAAGCCTGGCGTTGTGGCTCACGCCTATAATCCTAGCTACTCAGGAGGCTGAGATCTGAGGATTATGGTTCAAAGCCAGCCTGGGCAGGAAAGGCCGTGAGACTTATCTCCAAATAAATCACTAGAAAACCAGAAGTGGCGCTGTGGCTCAAGTAGTAGAGCACTCGCCTTGAGCTGAAGAGGGCAGGAACAGCGCCTTAGCCCAGAGTTCAAGCCCCAACCAAAAAAAAAAAAAAAAAGAATTGTAGTCATGGGAGGAGAGGAGGGAGAATATGGGAGAACCTGTTCCTGAACTGGTAAGATATTTTAAAGCACCAAGGTCTCATATTCTAAGTCATAGTCAAACTCTCATTCTCACTCATCTATTTACCTACAGTATAATTAATGTTCACTACTTCTATTAACTTTGATCAAGAGACATATGTTGGTCCCTTTCATTTCATCAGAATAAAACAAGGAGCATGGCTGGGATGGTGGCTTAGTGGTAGAATGCTTGCCTAATATGCATGAAGCCCTGGGTATGATTCCTCAGTACCACATAAACAGAAAAGGCCAGAAGTGGTAGCTCAAGCGGAAAAGTGCTAACCTTAATTAGGCAAAAGAAGCTCATGGAGCGTGCCCAGCTCCTGAATTCAAGCCCCAGGACTGGGAAAAAAAAAAAAAACAACACAAGGAGCAATTAACCTTTGACATTGAGAAGAGATTCCCAAAGCAGATCTTTTTATTATATTTTTTACTTTTTCTACGTTACACTGTAACTCACTGAAGAAAAAAAGAGCTTTCAGGACAAGGCATGATTTAAGAGGCAGAGGACCTATCTACCATGGGACTCTCAGTTAAAACCACGGTGGGGGGAAGGAGGAGTACATAAAAAAGCAAAATTTGCCAAGCACCACTGGGTCACGCCTGTAATTCTAGCTACTCAGGAGAATGAGATCTGAGAATCATGGTTCAAAGCCAGCCCGGGCAGCAAAGTCCATGAGACTCTTTTTTTTTTTTTTTTTTTTTTTTTGGTGGGTTTTGGAGCTTGAACTCTGGGCCTGGGCACTGTCAATGCACTCTTCAGTTCAAGGCCAGCGCTCTACTGCTTGAGCCACAGCGCCACTTCCGGTTTTCTAGTGGTTAACTGAAGAGTCTCACAGACTTTCCTGCCTGGGCTGGCTTTAAACCATGATCCTCAGATATCAGCCTCCTGAGTAGCTAGGATTACAGGTGCCCAGCCATGAGACTCTTATCTCCAATAAAGCACTAGAAAACCAGAAGTAGCCTTATGGCTCAAGTGGCAGAGCTTGCCTTGAGCTGAAGTGTGCAGGGACATCACCCAAGCCTAGAGTTCAAGCCCCAATACCAACAAAAACTGGGCGGGGGGGCGGAATTTTAAAAGGCCTCAAAATATTTTTATAAACATTGAATACTTCCTCATACACCAAAAACACAAAGCAGAACAGATTTCTGCCATATACAAATAAAGTTTGTCCAACTGCAAGTAATGACTTCCAAGCAAGTGACTTTTAAAGACCTCATGCCACAACATGATTTTTAACAAGACAATTTTTTTACCAATAAAGTGTTCATGGGGAATAATTCTTGAAACTTACCTGTTTTTTTTTTTTTTTGGGGGGGGGGGGTTGTGTTTTGGTTTTTTTGTTTTTTGTTTTTTTTTTTCCCAGTCAGTTGTGGGCGCTGTCCCTGAGCTCTTCAGCTCAAGGCAAGCACTCTACCACTTGAGCCACAGCAACAATTCCAGTTTTCTGGTGGTTAATTGGAGGTAAGAGTCTCATGGACTTCCTGCCTGGGCTGGCTTTGAACCACAGTCCTTAGATAACAGACTCCTGAGTAACTAGGAACAGGCATGAGCCACCAGCGCCCAGCTACTTGTTTTTATCCATAAGAAGTAACAACTTGGGCTGGGAAGGTGGCTGAGTGGTGCAGTGCTTGCCCCACAGGCATGAGGCCCTGGGTTTGATTCTTCAACATCACAGAAACAGAAAAAGCCGGAAGTACGCTAAGCCTTGAGCTAAAAAGCTGAGAGACAGCACCCAGGCCCTGAGTTCAGGCCCCAGGACAAAAAGAAAAAAGAAAAAAATACTGAGGCCATTGACAAAATGAAAATAACATTCAATGTTGGAAGAAGACCTGGTTATCAACAAGAACAAAGCAATTTACATGGCATAGAGCAGAGAAGATCAAAGGTAGCATTTTTTTAAATAATAGAAACAAGGTAAGTAATCATAAAACTGATGTTTTCTGAGGACATATTAAATACATATAAGAAACTATGCTTACTGAGCAGGCTCAAACCTGCAAACCTCACTACTAAAGGCTGAGAATTGCGGCCTGTAATCCAGTCCAGGCAGAAGACTCTCATCTCTAATTAACCACCAAAAATCCAGAAGTGGGGCTGTGGCTTAAGTAGTAGGGTATTAACGAGCAAAGAGGGCTGGGAAGGTGGCTCAGTGGCAGAGCGCTTCCCTTGTATGCCTGAGGCCCTGGGTTCGATTCCTCAGCACCACATAAGAAAAGAAAAAAGCCGGAAGTGGTGCTGTGGCTCAAGTGGTAGAGCGCTAGCCTTGAGCTGAAGAGCTAAGGGACAGTGCCCAGAGTTCAGGCCCCACGACCTGACCAAAAAAAAAAAAAAAAGAGGAAGGGAAGGAGGGAGGAAGAGAGAAAGAGAGGGATGGAGAAAGGGAGGAAAGGGAGAAGGGAGGAACTGAGCTGGGAATGGTGGTACACGCCTATAACCTCAGCACTCAGGAGGTAATGTAGGTAGTTTTGAGCATACTACGCAGCAAGACATTGTCTCAAAGAAAATAAAAACAGGCCACGAGCCAGTGGCTCAAGCTGTAATCTTAGCTACTCAGGAGTCTGAGATCTGAGGATCTCGGTTTCAAATCCAGAAGTGGTGCAGTGGCTCCAATGGTAAAGCACTAACCTTGAGCTGAAGAGCTGAGGGACAGTACCAAGCCCAGAGTTCAAAAGCCTCACATCCAGGGGGAAAAAAATAAAAATAAAAATAGAACAGAGAAAGGGGAGTTAAAAAACAAAATTTGGCCGTGCGCTGGTGGCTCATGCCTGTAATCCTAGCTACTCAGGAGGCTGAGATCTGAGGATCTCGGTTCAAAGCTAGCCACGGCAAGGAAAGTCTGTGAGACTTTTATCTCCAATAAACCACTAGAAAACAGAAGTGGCGCTGTGGCTCTCAAGTGGTAGAGTGCTCACCTTGAGCTGAAGAGCTCAGGGATAGTGCCCAAGCCCAGAGTTCAAGCCCCACGACCAACCAAAAAAAAAAAAAATTGTTTTCACCTCTATTAAAACTTCACTTTTCGCCTGTAATCCTAGCTACTCAGGAGGCTGAGATCTGAGGATCGCGGTTCAAAGCCAGCCCGGGCAGGAGAAACCGTGAGACTCCTATCTCCAATAAACCACCAGAAAACCAGAAGTGGCGCTGTAGCTCAAGTGGTAGAGCGCTCGCCTTGAGCTGAAGAGCTGAGGGACAGCGCCCAGGCCCAGAGTTCAAGCCCCACGACCGACAAAAAAAAAAAAAACTTCACTTTTACAAACTGGGAGTATAGCTCAGAAATAAAGTACTTTCCTGACATTTGCCAAGCCTTGGGTGCAATCCTTGGTATCATAAAAATAAATAACAAAATCTAAAACTCCACCTTTACCAATTATAGAGAAATACTTGCTCTAGCCGGGCGCTGGTGGCTCACGCCTGTAATCCTAGCTACTCAGGAGGCTGAGATCTGAGGATCGCGGTTCAAAGCCAGCCCGGGCAGGAGAGACTGTGAGACTCCTATCTCCAATAAACCACCAGAAAACCGGAAGTGGCGCTGTAGCTCAAGTGGTAGAGCGCTCGCCTTGAGCTGAAGAGCTGAGGGACAGCGCCCAGGCCCAGAGTTCAAGTCCCACTACCGACCAAAAAAAAAAAAAAAAAAAGAAATACTTGCTCTTAACATCACAATTTTGTCTTTTCTACATTTTATCCAAGTGTCATTTGCACATAATTATTCAATTATCTATTTACTGTTTGTTGGGCTTTCTGGAAGATTTCTTCAATGTTATAACAATGTTGTTTAACAGTCAACCCCCCCCCTTGTACTCCATGAATCTTTAAATTCTTTTTTATTTTTTTTTTGGGGGGGGGGGTCTGGTCGTGGGGCCTCAACTCTGGGCCTGGGTGCTGTCCCTCAGCTCTTCAGCTCAAGGCTAGCACTCTACCACTTGAGCCACAGCGCCACTTCCAGCTTTTTTCTTTTTGCTTATGTGGTGTTGAGGAATAGAACCCAGGGCCTCATGCATGCAAGGCAAGCGCTCTACCACTGAGCCACCTTCCCAGCCTGAATCTTTAAATTCTTGAAAGAGCTTCTTCTTTATAGAATCCTACTACTGCTTACAATCTTCTCTATATATTTTTCAGTGTTCCCTTCTGGAGCTACCTTTTTCTTCCTTTTCTTCTCTTCCCTCCCTTTTTTTTTTCTCTTCCTTGATCCCCCAACCCCCTTTCTGGAGGGACAGTACTAAGGTGTGAATTCAGAGCCTTGTGTACTCTAGTACTTAAGCCAGACCCCAGTCCCCCAACTTTTCTTTCAAAAATTTTCTTCTTTCAAGTGAAAACAATTTATGTGCAAGAGGCAAATCCCAGACTTCACTTTCAGCTCCTTGAAATTTCCATTTCTTTCATTTAAAGGAGACTGAAGGGAAAGTCAGGCAATGATTAGGCAATTAAGGCAGGGGGAAGGGAAAGGCTAATCATCTTTACAGGGAGAGGCTCCAGGGTCTGTTGCAATCTGATTCTCTAGAACAATATTAGTCCAGCACTAAGGCCACATTATACTTTGGCTGTTTCCACCACAAAGGTAAAGCAAGAACTTTTTGGTAGTCACCTATTGCTGGCTTGCTGAGATATGTTGGACTTCCTCTTAAATTTTCAGTCCAATTCACTGCAGGAGATCATTATTCTATGCAAGACTATCACCAATCTCCCTGACCTTCAATGAGTCACATAATCAGCAAAAAAAAAAAAAAAAAGAATACAGAGATTAATTCTGAATGCACTGGAGAAGTTTAAGGAGAGCATTTTCCAGGTCCCCTGTAACCTCTTTCCTGATAGTCTTCAACATGTTGTGAGGGATGTAGCTCTTCTACCTTTCAAATGTTTTCTGAAAGTGATACACACTCTGCTGGGTTACGATGCTGATCCACTTGGGAATAAGGGTTCCTCTTTAACATAATAGAGATCCTGGACATCCTGGTCAGTCATAACCAGTAACAAAACCATTCTATGTTCTTCTAACCTTTGCAAGAGCAACCATCAGCTTGAAGAGGTCATTAGATGTCAGAAACCACATCCGTTCTCTATTGAGTCTTGGATGTTCCATCTTCTTGTAGACTCTTAATTTCTTGCAGCTCAGAAGTAATTTTTTTTTCTTTTTCTTTTTTTTTTTTTGGTCGGTCGTGGGGCTTGAACTCCAGGCTTGGGTGCTGTCCCTGCGATCTTCAGCTCAAGGCAAGCTGAAGCCACAGCTCCACTTCCAGTTTTCTAGTGATTTATTGGAGGTAAGAGTCTCATGGACTTTCCTGCCCGGGCTGGCTTTGAGCCATGATCCTCAGATTTCAGCCTCCTGAGTAGCTAGGATTACAGGTGTGAGCCACCAGCACCCAGCTAGAAGTAATTTCTTTTGCTTATTTCTTGGGATTTTGGTCTTGTGGTTGGCGTTTTGTTTTGTTGGTACTGGGGTTTGAACCCAGAGATTTATGCTTGCTAAGCAGGAACTCTCCAACTGTGTCCACTCAATTCCAATCCTGAGTAGTTCCTGACCAGATGACTTCAACAAATAAATATTTGAAACAACTAGCTTTTTTATTAAGGCTTTTTAGCACAGAAGCATCTGCACTAAAATATAGTAAACAGGTGTCCTCAGTAGGCCCCCAAACCACTACATCCATGTGACTAGGTAAGGATGACTTTGATGCATCTTTGTCCATTGAAGCAGTTTGTAAGTTGTTGACAATGGTGACCTCGTCCACATCTTTGGTCTTGATGGCTATTTTAATGTTGGTAGGATCCAACTTCAGCCATCAAAGTTAGTGTAACCTTTAACTAACGAATAGACACTTGGAAACATGTCTCTCCAAGCTGAGCTTACACAGAATTTCATCAATGGTAGACATTTTGAAAGAACATGGACTGGCTACCGAAAGCTACAAATGTTCCAGGATCAACAAGCAATTGTGTTATCTCTATTGATCTCTTTCATATAAGAAGGAAAGAGTCATCTTTCCTTATCTGATAATATACTTGATTGTCTATATTAGTATAGAGACTAAATAGAAGGGAATTCGAAGCTGAGTGGGTGAGTAGGACCTAAAAATTGATAGGATGTTGCTCCTGTTTGGGAGAAAGAGTAACTCTATATAACTTCATTGTGCTGTTTCTTCTAAGTGAAATATTCCATGTTTTTTACACAATTTTTTTTTTGCCAGTCCTGGAGCTTGAACTCAGGGTGTGGGCACTGTCCCTCAGCTCTTCAGGTCAAGGTTAGCACTCTACCACTTGAGCCACAGCCCCACTTCCAGATTTTTCTGCTTATGTGGTGCTGAGGAATTGAACCCAGGGCTTCATACATGCTAGGCAAACACTGTACCACTAAGTGACATTCCCAGCCCTGATCATTTATTTTATTGGTGCTGAGGAATCGAACCCAGGGCTTCATGCATGCTAGGCAAACACTGTACCACTAAGCCATATTCCCAGCCCTGATCATTTATTTTTATTTTACCATTTTTTTAAGAAAATCTGGCCCTTTCCCCTGGCTGGCAGTGCAGAGGCCGGACGGTAAGCAGGCACTCCGTGTAGGGTTCGGTGTGGGACCATGAGGAGGGACCACCGGACCCGGGGCGCGTGCCTGAGCACTCCGGGGCACCCGGCGCAGGCCGCCCTGCCCCCTGGAGCAGCGGCCACGTGTGAGCGGGCAGTTCTGGCGCATTGCCAGAACCCCAAAGGGTCTAGCGGATGCCCAGAGTTACTGTAAAAGACGTAAACCAGCAGGAGCTCGTCAGAGCTCTGGCAGCCTTCCTCAAAAAGTCCGGGAAGCTGAAAGTCCCCGAATGGGTGGACACTGTCAAGTTGGCCAAGCACAAAGAGCTTGCGCTCTACGATGAGAACTGGTTCTACACACGAGCTGCATCCACAGCGCGGCACCTGTACCTCCGTGGCAGCGCTGGGGTCGGCTCTATGACCAAGTGTACGGGGGGCGGCAGAGGAACGGCGTCATGCCCAGCCACTTCAGCCGAGGCTACAAGAGCGTGGCCCGCCGGGTCCTCCAAGCCCTGGAGGGACTGAAAATGGTGGAAAAGGACCAAGATGGGCCGCAAACTGACACCTCAGGGACAAAGAGATCTGGACAGGTGGCAGCTGCCAACAAGAAGCATTAGAACAAAGATGCTGGGTTAATAAATTGCCTCAGAAGAAAGAAAGAAAGAAAGAAAGAAAGAAAGAAAGAAAGAAAGAAAGAAAGAAAGAAAGAAAGAAAGAAAGAAAGAAAGAAAGAAAGAAAGAAAGAAAGAAAGAAAGAAAGAAAGAAAGAAGGAAGGAAGGAAGGAAGGAAGGAAGGAAGGAAGGAAGGAAGGAAGGAAGGAAGGGAAAAAAGAAAATCTGACTTTTCCTATCGGAAGAATAGATGGACGAACGGACAGACAGACAGATGCAGGCCTAGATTAAACCCAGAGCATACAAGTTCTCTACCACTAAAATATATATGACTAGCCCTTGCCTTGTGTTTTTGAAACAGAGACCCCAAATTGGCCTCCAAACTCAAGATTCTTCCACCTCAGCCACCTGAGAACTAGAATTACACATTTGTGCATGCCTTCATTTTGCATGCCTTCATGCTGTATTTTTAATAAAATTAATTTTAAAAAATAATCACAATGCTGGGTGCTGATGGTTTACGCCTGTAATCCTAGCTACTCAGGAGGCTGACATCTAAGAATCACAGATCAAAGGCAGCCCAGGCAGGAAAAAGTCTGTGAGACACTTATCTCCAATTACCCACCCAAAAGCTGGAAATAGAACTTTGGCTCAAGTGGTAAAACTAACATTGATCAAAAAAAGCTCAGGGACATTGTCCAGAACTTAATTTAAAACCCCAGGAACAGCACCAAAAAAAAAAAAAAAAAAGCCAGAGCAAAACATGTTCAAGTGTTGCCCCCCTCTTTTTTTTTAGTGCTGGTTCTAGGGTTTGAATTCAGGGCCTGGGTGCTGTCCTCTCTTCTGCTCAAGGCTAGTGCTCTACTGCTTGAGCCACAGCACCTCAGCTTTTTGGTGATTAAGAGATTACAATCTGGGGCTGTGAAGGTGGCTCAGTGGTAGAGTGCTTGCCTTGCATGCATGAGGCCCTAGGTTCAATTCCTCAGCACCACAAAAGCAGAAAAAGCTGTAAGTGGCACTGTGGCTCAAGTGGTAGAGCACTAGCCTTGAGATGAAGAGCTGAGGGACAGTGCCCAGGCCCCACAACCGACAAAGAGAGAGAGAGAGAGAGAGAGAGAGAAAGAGAGAGAGAGAGAGAGAGAGAGAGAGAGAGAGAGAGAGAGAGAGAGTACAATCTCACAGACTTTCCTTTCTGGGCTGGCCTTGAACCACAATCCTCAACCTCCTCCTGAGTAGTCAGAATTAAAGAGATAAGCCATTGGGTCTGGCTTTGAAGTGTAGCTTAAGCAGAAGAGTGCTGGCCTGTGAGTGCCAAGCTCTGAATTCAACCCAATACTGCCACGAAAGCAAAAAGAGAAAACGGGGGAGGGGGGGGCGCGCAGCAGGATGGTTTGAAAAACAAAGGGAAAGAAGAAGAAATGAAAAAACTTCAAAACCAACACATAAAATTATCTTGTTTCTGATAAAACTATATGTGAAACTTGCTGGGTGCCAGTTACCCAGGAGGCTAAGATCTGAGGATTAAGATTCAAAGCCAGACAGGGGATGCCCAGTAAAAGAGACTCTTATCTTCAATTAGTCACTAAAAGCTGGAAATGGAGCCATGGCTTAAGTGGTAGAGTTCCAGCCTTGAATTAAAAAAGCTAAGGGACAGAGCCCAGTAAGAGTGCAATTGCGCATGCTCACGCATATGCGCTCGTGCTCTCTCTCTCTCTGTCTCTCTCTCTCTGTCTCTCTCTCTCTGTCTTTGTCTCTCACACGTACACACCCACACACAATATGAAACTTTGTCTTTAAGTTGATCTTCTATGTGACTGGCATCTGTAATGGACAACATCTTTGCAAAGAACAGATGACATAACTAGAAACCACTGACTAATTCATCGATCAGTCAGTCTTGAATGAAAAGCCAGTATTTCCAGAGTATTAGTCACATGAGTGACTAAAGGAAAGAGACTGTATAAATAGCACTGTAATTTTACAAATAGTACAAATCTATACAATGTTACATACCAAATGTTTTTTTAACAATAACCAACATTGATTTATTTGCGTTTATGCTAAATTTATTCCCGTGCCATAAGTTTTTGTTTCTTCAGTTTCTTCTGGGATACCTTTTTCTTCTTTCTGTGCAACCTCCTCCTCTGGTTTAGGAACAATTTGCTCCTTCTCAGTAAGGATCATTTCAATGTGGCAGGGGGAGCTCATGTATGGGTTAATCCTACCATGGGCTCTGTAAATTCAGCAGCGCATCTTAGGTGCTTTGTTCACCTGGATGTGTTCAATGACCAGGGAGTCTACATCTAAACCCTTCAGTTCTGCATTACTCTGCATTCTTAAGCATGTGCAGCAGAAATTCAGCACTCTTTTTGGGCCACCGACCCTGTGTCCAGCCCCACTGTTTGGCCTGGGCAGATCTGCCAACTCCACCATTGTAACGCCGGAATGGCACACATTGCTTCTTTAATGTGAAATCTTTCAGATACTTGGTCGCTTTTCAGATGTGCATACCCTTGATGGCCTGGGCTGTTTCTCTGGTGTTCTTAAAGTGTACACAAAGATTGGCACCTCTTGACTTGCATGATTTTGTGGGGTTTTCTGGGTCTAGAGAGTAGCGAACCATTTTCACAGGTCACCTCTGGCCGCTTACAGGAAGAGCAAATGTTTTACGGTTAGCTCTAAGGTGATAACTAGAATGACTGAAATGACCACTAAGTACTTTATGACTATGTTTAATAGTCATTCCTTTACAAATACTGATGCTCACAAAAACTACAATGGTAAGGAATGAACTTTTCTAGATTTTACACATATTTATCTTCCCTCCAGAATCTGTCGTGTTATTCTGTACAAATGCCCACATTCAAAAATAAAAATAACACTTCCAAACTGAACAGTAATTGAATACCATCTTGTTTTCCTTTTTAAAGTTATTGCTTCAGAAATTCTTACCCCTCTCCTGTCAACTCTTTCCTATGAAGTTTAATTTCCATCAATATCAAACATGTTATCATTTCTCCAATCTTTACATGAAAATGAGGCCTATCTTCTTCATATAGATACTGGCCCATTTCTCTCTATCCTTTGTACAACTCAAGAGTGACCTTCACACTGGGGGCCAGTAGCTCACTCCTGTAATCCTAGCTACTCAGGAGGCTGAGATCTGAGAATCAAAGCCTGCCTGGGCAGGAAAGTCCATGACACTTATCTCCAGTTAACCTCCAGGAAACAGGAAGTGGCGCTGTGGCTCAAGTGGTAGAGTACTTGCCTTGAGCTGAAAGAGCTCAGGGACAGTGCCAAGGCCCAGAGTTCAAGCCCCACAACAACAACAAAGAATAACTGTTAAAAATCTGTATCAGCCCACGTGACTCCTCCGTAGCCTCTAGGAGCTCTCTCACTCAGAATAAGGGTAATATCTATACCCATTTGCCCACTTCATCCACCTCAGGACTTTTATGCTAATGACTGGCGTTGTCTACAAAAAGCCCTTCCCAAGGCATCCATAAGTCAATGTCCTGTCCCCTCCCCCCCACACACACAAAATGTAAACTCTTATGCTAGCAAGAAGCTTAGTGCTGTTCTTCAAAATTTAGAATTAAGCAAGGCACCTGTGGCTCATGCCTGTAATCCTAGCTACTCAGGAGGCGGAGATCAGAGGATTGCGGTTCAAAGCCAGCCTGGGCAGGAAAGTCCAGGAGATTCTTATCTTCAATAAACCACTCAGAAAACGGAAGTGGTGGTGTGACTCAAGTGGTAGAGCACTAGCCTTGAGCTAGTGCTCAAGGGATAGTGCCTAGGCCCCATGGTTCAAGCCCCACAATCAACAAAAAAAAAAAAAAATTTAGAATTAAATCTAAAGATTGCATTTGGTATGTTGGTACTTTAAGCTGAAATATATATAAAAATAAAACTTTGAAAAAAGCTAAGTCTTCTTAGCTGAGGGTAGGTCATTATACTTTTTTCTCCAATCTTTTTTGTTGGGAGGGGGGCAGGCAGTGTGTATTTCTTTTCAGTTGAAACAGATATGAACTCTAGAGACTAAAGCCCTGGGAGCAGTAGCTACTTGCCTGGGAGTGAAAAGCTCTGAATTCAAACCCTAAGTACTGCCAGAAAATAGAAGCAAAGGGAAACAAAAGGAAGCAACTAAATGACTATCCAACTAATAGACAATGTTACATATAGCTATTTACTCCAACCAAGCAATGTTACTTTATTCCACAGATTAAGGTAACAGTGAGGAGTGAGAGACACAGGCAAAAACTCAGGAAAATATGCTGCAATCTACTGGGGGGGAGGGGGGAGTGTTAAAGTAAAAAGAAAAAGGTAAAAACAAACTATGAATATGCCCACACACTAGAATTTAAAGGTAGAAATGAGCCAGGTACCAGTGGCTCATGCCTACAGTCCTAGCTATTTATGAGGCTGAGATATGAAGATAGTGGTTCAAAACCAGCCCAGGATAGTGGTTCAAAACCAGCCGGGCAGGAAAGTTCATGAGACTCTTTTTTTTGGTCGGTCATGGGGTTCGAACTCTGGGTCTGGGCACTGTCCCTCAACTCTTCAGCTCAAGGCAAGCACTCTACCACTTGAGCCACAGCATCACTTCTGGCTTTCTGAGAGGTTAATTGGAGATCAGCGTCTCATGCACTTCCCTGACAGGGTTGGCTTTGAAGCGTGATCCTCAGATCTCAGCCTCCTAAGTAGCTAGGATTACAGGCAGGAGCTACCAGGGCCTGGCATCACAAGACTCTTACCTCTAATAAACTACCAGGAAACTGAAAAGGCCCTGTGGCTCAAGTGGTAGAGCATTAGCCTGAAGAGCTGAGGGACAGTGCCCACTAACAAAAAAGAAGGGGGGTGGGGGAGAATGATGATAATTAATACATACAAAAATGCTGGATACTCTGTACAGTATTTTCACAATTTAAAAAAATGCTGGATAAGCCAGGCACAGATGGCTCATCCTTGTTAATCTAAGCTACTCAGGAAGCTGACATCCGAGCATCTCTGAAACCAGCAAGGGGGGAAGGGGGGAGAAGTTGGCGAAGATGATGGAGGGAAGGAGGGAACTGCTGGAAACAGCTGTGGCTCAAGCCTTAGAGTGCTCTATGAGCAAAAAGGCTCAGGGACAGTGCCTAGGCCCTGAGTTAAAGCCCCAAGACCAGCACAAAACAAAATAATGGGTATTTACCTGTCTCTAGAAACTTCTCACAATTCAAAATTCAAAAGTTTTACTCAATATTAATTACTACAATACGCAGGATGAAATTCTCTTTACAAACATAATTATCAGGGCTGGGAAGGTGGCTCAGTGGTAGAGTGCTTGCCTTGCATGCATGAGGTCCTGGGTTCGATTCTTCAACAACACATAAACAGAAAAAGCCAGAAGTGGCACTGTGTCTCAAGTGGTAGAGTGCTTGCCTTGAGCTAAAGAGCCAGAGTTCAAGCCCCATGACCGACAAAAATAATAATTATCAGAGAATTGTCATTCCATTTATGTATAAACTCATAATTAAAATCTGAGCTGATCTCTTTATGAACCCTAGACCCAAGGTACATAAGCACCAAATGGCCAGCCTTTCTGAAAGCCTTGGTCTCATAAAGAACAACTCTGTATTCATTCCTTTTTTTCCTTTTTTTTTCTGTAGGTCATGGGGCATGAACTCTGGACCTGGACTATCCCTCAGCTCTTAGCTATAATGAGCCAAAGCACAACTTCCGGCTTTTTCTGCTTATGTGGTGCTGAGGAATTGAACCCAGGGCCTCAAGCATGCAACGCAAGTACTCTACTACTGAGCCATCTTCCCAGCCCCCTATTCATTCTTTTTTTTCCCTTTGGGGAGAATAATTGGGGCTTGAACTCAAGAGTCCCACATTTGGTAAGCAGACATTCTATCACTTGTGCCACATCTCCAGCTCTGCTTCTTCCTGGTTATTCTGGAGATGAACTCTAGAGACGTTTTCTGCCCAGTCTATTCTTGAAGCATGATCCTCAACATTTTGCCTTTTCAGTAAGCAGGGGTATAGGCTTAAGCCACTGATGCTGGTTCATTCATATTTTTGTTGTTTCATTTTGTTTTTTTGTGGGGGGTCTGTTCTTGTTTGCCAGTACTGGGGCTTGAACTCAGAGCCTGAAAGCTGTCCTTTAGCTTTTGTGCTCAAAGCTAGCACTCTACCACTACTAGAGCCACAGCTCTACTTTTGGCTTTTTACAGTTAGTTGGAGATAGAGTCTCATGGACTTTCATGCCCACATTGGTTTCACACTACTTATCCTCAGATCGCATCCTTAGTAACTAGGACTATAGGTGTGAGCCTCTGGGCCTAGCAACAAAGTAATCTTCTAAGAAAAAAACATCAAATAACCTTTTAAAATCAAGTCTTAGCCTGGCACCAGTGGCTCACTGTAATCCTAGCCACTCAGGAAGTTGAGATCTGAGGATCATGGTTCAAAGCCAGCTGGGGCTGCAAAGTCCATTAAACTCTTACCTCCAATTAATCACCAGAAAAGTGATGAAAGTGGCACTGTGGCTCAAGTGGTAAAGCACTTGCGTTGAAATGAAGAGCTCAGGGACAGCACCCAGGCCCAGAGTTCAAGACCCACAACCAACCCACCCCACCAAAAAAAAAAAAAAAAAAAAAAAAATCCAAGCCTCAGGCAGAGTACAATAACTGGACATATTTTAATAATGCTAAATTTGGATTATTTGTATGTATGTGTGCCAGTAGTAGGACTTGAACTGAGGGCCTGAGCTTTGTCCTTCAAGGTTGCCTCTTTACCATACGAACCACACCTCTTTTGTCAGACTCTAATTGGAGATAATAGTATCACATGCTTTTGTTATTGTTGTTGTTGGTGGTGGTCATGGGTCTTGAACTCTGGGCCTGGGTGCTATCTCTCAGCTCTTCAGCTCAAGGCTAGCACTCTACAACTTGAGTTTCAACGCCACTTCTAGATTTCTGGTGATTTATTGGAGATTAAGTGTCATGGACTTTCCTGCCCAGGCTGGCTTTGAACCCTGATCCTCATATCTCAGCCTCCAGAGTAGCTAGAATTACAGGCATGAGCCACCTGCGCCCAGCCTCACATGCTTTTTTATTGGAGCTGGCTTCCAGTATCAATAATCAGATCTAAACCTCCTGAGCAGCTAAGATTACAGGCATGTGCTACTAGTTTCCCAACTTCAATTTGGATTTTAATACAAGTCTACTTTCATTGTACAAGGAAAATAAAGATATAATTTAATATAAAACCTTTTTAAATTCAACAGTACTAGCTTATTTCCAATAACTTGCAAATATTCTGTATATTCTTCTCACTGATCCCTTAATGTTAAAAAAAAAATTAAGTAGGGATTGGGAATGTGGCTTAGTGATAACAGTGCTTGCCTAAGCATGTGAGAAGCCCTGGCATGTGAGAAGTCCTGGGTTGGGGACTCCTCAGTACCACATACACAAAAAAGTCTGTAAGTGGGGCTGGAAGTGGCTCAGTGGTAGAGCGCCTGCCTTGCATGCATGAGGCCTTGGGTTCGATTCCTCAGCACCACATAAACAAAAAGAAAAAAGCCGGAAGTGGCGCGGTGGCTCAAGTGATAGAGCACTAGCCTTGAGCTGAAGAGTTGAGGGACAGTGCCCAGGCCAAGAGTTCAGGCCCCATGACTGGACCCCCCCCCCCAAAAAAAAGGCTTTAAGTGGTGTTGTGGCTCAAGTGGTAGAACAATATAGTCTTAAGCAAGAGAAGCTCAGGAACACTGACCAGGCCTTGAGTTCAAGCCCCAGGACTGCCAAAAAAAAAAAAAAAAATCAAGTATACAGTAATAAGGCTTTAGTGACACTACAAAAATGTGTTTGTGTGTGTGTGTGAGTGTGTGTGTAACAATTACTTCTCAGGCAAGCAGTCAGCCACTGAATTTATATTACTGAAATTTCTTTAGTCATAGTACCAACAGACATTTGGTACTATATTACTTTTACTGTGAAAAAAAAAAATCTCACTCAACAAATGTTTACCAACTTGCTAAGACTTGTTTACTCTTCAAATATCACCTATTATACAGTTCTCCTCTTACAAGATCTCTTGTTGATTTTCAGAGCATGAAATCAGAGATGGCTTCAGGATGTAGATCCACAGGTAAAAATAGAACAGATTCCAGACACACAACTTGAGAAGGTAGAGGAAGAACACAGCAAGCCTTATTTTATTTTAAAAGACAAACATAATTTGGATTTAAGGCAGTGAGTACTTCATGATTGCACTTTCTGAACTAGTTTTATTTTCTGATTATATGATTTTTACATGGTAATGATGTTAATAACAGAATTCAGAATTAGTATACAATACAACCTCTATAAAAATGAATTATCCTTATACTCCGTAGATAGACATTATGTTAAAAATGGACTATTAAGCCCGGCGCTGGTGGCTCACGCCTGTAATCCTAGCTACTCAGGAGGCTGAGATCTGAGGATCGCGGTTCAAAGCCAGCCCGGGCAGGAGAGACCGTGAGACTCCTATCTCCAATAAACCACCAGAAAACTGGAAGCGGCGCTGTAGCTCAAGTGGTAGAGCGCTCGCCTTGAGCTGAAGAGCTGAGGGACAGCGCCCAGGCCCAGAGTTCAAGCCCCATGACCGACAAAAAAAAAAAAAATGGACTATTACATGGGGCCGGGAAGGTGGCTCAGTGGTAGAGCGCTTGCCTTGCATGCATGAAGCCCTGGGTTCAATTCCTCAGCACTACATAAGCAAAAAGAAAAAAGCCAGAAGTGGCGCTGTGGCTCAAGTGGTAGAGCACTAGCCTTGAGCTGAAGAGCTGAGGGACAGTGCCCAGGCCCTGAGTTCAAGCTCCAGGACTAGCAAAAAAAAAAGGACTATTACAACTTATGGGTAAGGATGGAAGAGAAACTGGGAGAGAACAAAGAAAGATGATCCTATCTTATAATTAAACAATTAAGTTATATTGACTATCCTTAAAATACTTAATATTTACTATCATTAATTTTACCAAAATTTTAAATCTAATATATACTTCCTACCTACAATACTAAGGCTTTACATTCTTTACACAATTTCCATCACAAGAAGTATCAGTTTAAGCCGGGCGCTGGTGGCTCACGCCTGTAATCCTAGCTACTCAGGAGGCTGAGATCTGAGGATCGCGGTTCAAAGCCAGCCCGGGCAGGAGAGACCGTGAGACTCCTATCTCCAATAAACCACCAGAAAACCGGAAGTGGCGCTGTAGCTCAAGTGGTAGAGCACTCGCCTTGAGCTGAAGAGCTGAGGGACAGCGCCCAGGCCCAGAGTTCAAGCCCCACGGCCGACAGAAAAAAAAAAAAAAAAGAAGTATCAGTTTAGTTAGTACGTATGAACACTGTAACCAGACTTAAAATGAAACAATTCTAAATGTGTGGAATAAATACCCAATACACTGTTTCTATGTCTTTCATAGTAAATTACTGCAATCGCCTTTGTACAACTTACACTTTAAGAGCAGAAGTGGGAAAAAACAGAAAAAAGGAATAAAGACTGTTCAGGAAAAAGGCACTGATTTAGAAAGGAAATTAAGCTGTGGAAATCAAGTATTAAAAAGAATGCTTAGTAGGGCCCCAGTGGCTCACGCCTGTAATCCTACCTACTCAGGAGGCTGAGATCTGAGGATCACAGTTCAAAGGCAGCCCAAGCAGGAAAGTCCTCAGACTCTTATCTCTAAACCACTAGAAAACCAGAAGTGGCACTGTGGCTCAAGCAGTAGAGCGCTCACCTTGATCTGAAGAGCACAGAGACACACTCAAGCCCAGAGTTCAAGCCCCACAACCAACCAACCAAAAAAAAAAAAAAAAAAGGCTTAGCTGGGCACTAGTGGCCAAGCCTTTAACTGTAATCTCAGCTACTCAGAAGGCCCAGATCTGAGGATAAGCAGTTTGAAGCCAGCCTGGGCAGGAAAGATTATGAGACTTTATCTCCAATTAATCACAGAAAAAGACAGCAGTAGTACTGTGGCTCAAGAGCTAGAATGCTAGCCTTGAGCAAAAATAAGCTAGGGACACCGCTTAGGGTTCAAGCCCCAGAAGCAGCAAATAAATAAAATACAATAAAACCAATGTAATCTTTCTTTCTTAATATCCTTTAGAGACTCTGTAATTCATTCAACATGTATTTACAAGGACCTACTTACTACATGCCTAAGTTCAGGATTATGTGCTATAACATCACATGTGCTTATTAACTGCCCTTTGGGGGAAGCTACAGAAGGTCTGAGGTTAGTTTTTAAATACCCTATCTTGCTTCCAATTACAGATAAGATACAACACATTATAAGTCAGAAAATTTATAAGTTAGAAAATTTCAAGGTAGGAATACTAGTTAATGTTGGAAGCAGAAATATGGATAGTGACAGTATAAAAATGCACTTTATGGGAATGTGACTTAGTGGTAGAATGCTTGTCTAGCATGCATGAATGAATTCCTGGTTCGATTCCTTAGTACCACATAAACAGAAAAGGCTGGAAGTGGTGCTGTGGCTCAAATAGTAGAGTGCTAGCCTTGAGTACATAGAAGCTCAGGGACAGTGTTCAGGTCCTGAGTTCAAGCCTCAGGACCAGCAATAAATAAATGCACTTTAAAATGTATGAGTCTTATAAATTCACAAATCTAAGAGTCTACAATTGGAACCTGACAATCATAAGATACTTAATTTTTTGTTGTTTTTTTTTTGGGTCCAGTCGTGGGATCTGAACCCTGGGCTTGGGCGCTGTCCCTCAGCTCTTCAGCTCAAGGCTAGTACTCTACCACTTGAGCCACAGAGCCACTTCCGGCTTTTTTTTTTCTGCTTATGTGGTGCTGAGGAAATCGAACCCAGGGCCTCAAGCATATAAGCAAGTGCTCTACCACTGAGCCACCTTCCAGCCCAAGGTACTTAATTTTTTTATGACAATTCGTGTATTCAATTTCTAGGGGGCTGGGAAGGTGGCTCAGTGGTATAGTGCTTGCCTTACATGCATGAGGCCATGGGTTCAATTCCTCAGCACCACATAAGCAGAAAAGTCCAGAAGTGGTGCTCTGGCTCAAGTAGTAGAGTGCTAGCCTTGAGCTGAAGAGATAAGGGACAACACCCAGACCCACAGTTCAGGCCCCATGACTGGAAAAAAAAAAAAAAATTCTAGTAGCTTATATGAAAACACTTAATCAAGTAAGTCACACAACTGCTTCAAAAACCAAAAAAAAAAAAAAAAAATCATTCCATTTTTCATTAAACAGAATTATTTGTATTGCTACAAGAATAACTTTCTGCCGGGCGCTGGTGGCTCACGCCTGTAATCCTAGCTACTCAGGAGGCTGAGATCTGAGGATCGCGGTTCAAAGCCAGCCTGGGCAAGAAAGACCATGAGACTCCTATCTCCAATAAACCACCAGAAAACCAGAAGTGGCGCTGTAGCTCAAGTGGTAGAGCGCTCGCCTTGAGCTGAAGAGCTGAGGGACAGCGCCCAGGCCCAGAGTTCAAGCCCCACGACCGACAAAAAAAAAAAAAAAAAAAGAATAACTTTCTGTCTCCTTTGAAAGGACAGTATAAAGGTAGCTTATAGCATGGCTTAGTGGGCTTGTCTAGTGTTTGTGAGACCTGGGTTCAATCTCCAACATTGAAAATAAATAAAAATAAAAATTTGAGGTTGGGGCTGGGAAGTTGGCTCAGTGGTAGAGTGTTTGCCTTGCTGCATGCATGAGGCCCTGGGTTCGATTCCTCAGCACCACATAGCAGAAAAAAGGTGGAAGTGGGCACTGTGGCTCAAGTGGCAGGGCACTAGCCTTGAGCTAAAAAGCTGAGGGACAGTGCCCAGGCCCAGAGTTCAGCCCCCACAACTGACAAAAATAAAAAATAAAATCATTTAAAAAAAAATTTTTTTGAGGTTATTTGTTTTTAGTTTTTGGCTAGTCATGGGCCTTGTATTCTGGGTCTGGGCAATGTCCCTGAACAATTACGCTCAAGGTTAATGCTCTACCACTTGAGCCACAGTACCACTTCTGGCTTTTTCTGCTGATGTGGTACTAAGGAATCTAACCCAGGGCTTCATGCATGCAAGGCAAGCACTCTACCACTGAGCCACCTTCTGAGGTCCTGGGTTTGATTCCTCAGCACCACATAAGCAGAAAAAGTCAGATGTGGCACAGTGGCTGAAGTGGTAGAGCACTAGCCTTGAGTGGAGTTGGTCAGGGACAGCGCCCAGGCCCCAGAGTTCAGGCCCCACGACCAATCCCCCCCCCCAAAAAAAAAGGAAGCTGGGATCTAAGGATCATGAAAAGTTCTTGAGACGCTTATCTCTAATTAAGGACCAGAATACCAGAAGCAGTGCTGTAGCTCCAAGTGGTACAGCACTAGCCCTGAGTGAAAAAACTCAAGGGACCTTGAGTTCAAGCCTCACAAGAGATATAAAGTTTATAGCTCAGCGCTGATGGCTCACACCTGTAATCCTAGCTACTCAGGAGACTGAGATCTGAAGATAGAGGTTCAAAGTCACGCCTGGCAAGAAAGTCCTTATGACTCTTATGTCCAACAAACTACCAAAAAGCCAGATGTAGGGGTGTGGCTCAAGTAGCAGAGTGTTGGACTTGAGCAAAAGCTCAAGCCTGAGTTCAAGCCCAGTCCACATGAGTTCAAGCCCTGGCACACTCTCGGGTGCACACCCATACACATTGTATACACAGAGACACAGTACTCATGTGCTTTAGACAGAATTTCTGGGAGCCAGGGGGATATTTCTCCCCTAACCCCCTCTCTCTTTCTTTCTTTGCCAGGACTGGCTCCCAGCAATTCTATCTATGCAGGAGGCTGAGATCTGAAGCCTACAGTTTGAAGCCAGCCAGGGCAAAAAAGTCCCTGAGACTCTTATCCCCAATTAACCACCAAAAAGCTGAAAGTGGAACTGTGACTCAAGTGATAGAGCACTGTCATTGAGCTTTTAAAAAGCTCAGAGACATCGTCAAGCAGCAAAAGGGACTTGCCTACTAAAATGCAATGATTTCTTTGGAAAATTACAGACAGTGATGATGGCTATAGAACTGCATACCGAGGGGCTGGGAAGGTGGCTCAGTGGTAGAGCCCTTGCCTTGCATGCCTGAGGCCCTGAGTTTGATTCCTCAGCACCACATAAGCAAAAAGAAAAAAGCCAGAAGTGGCACTGTGGTTCAAGTGGTAGAGCGCTAGCCTTGAGCTGAAGAGCTGAGGGACAGCACCCAGGCCCAGAGTTCAGGCCCCACGACTAGACCCCAAAAAATAAACAAACAAAAAAACTGCATACCGAAGGGGGGGGCTGGTAGCTCACGCCTATAATCCTAGCTACTCAGGAGGCTGAGAACTGAGGATTGTACTTCAAAAAGCCAACTGGGACAGAAAAGTCCTTGAGATTTTTTTGGGGGGAGGGGAGAGAGGTCCAGTCACGGTCACGGTCATGGTCCCCAGCTCTTCAGCTCAACACTAGTGCTCTACCACTTGAGCCACAGCGCCACTTCTGGCTTTTTTTCTTTTTGCTTATGTGGTGCTAAGGAATCGAACCCAGGGCCTCATGCATGCAAGGCAAGCGTTCTACCACTGAGCTACCTTCCCAGCCCCCCTTGAGATTTTTATCTCCAATTAACTACCAGAAAACCAGAGGTGGAGATGTGGGTAAAAGTGTTAGACTGCTAAAAGCTTGAGCACAAAAGATCAGGGACAGTGCCCAGGCTCTGAGTTCAAGCCCTATAACTGACCAAAACAAGCAACACTGAATTATACACTTACAATGACTATGTTATACAGAATGCAAATTAAACACTAATAAGGCTATTTTTATTTAAAAAATAAAATAAACTAGAGAAAAACAGAGCCTAAAATCTTCCAAATTAAGGAGGAATACCAAAATAAAAAATTAAATGGGCAACCCAGGCACCAGTGGCTCACATCTGTAAGCCTAGCTAAGTATCACAGTTCAAAGACTAGTCCAGGCAAGAAAGTCTGTGAGGCCCTTATCTCCACCAAACTACCAAAAAAGCCACAAGTGGAGCTGTGACTCAAGTTGTAGAACTTTAGCCTTAAGCAAAAGCAGCTTCACAACCATACACAAGGCCCTGAGTTCAAGCCCCAGGACCAGCACACACACATACAAAAATTAATAGGCAACCTAAATAATAAAACAAGGGGCTTTGAGCTGGGAAGGTGGCTCAGCGGTAGAGCGCTTGCCTTGCATGCATGAGGCCCTGGGTTCAATTCCTCAGCACCACATAAGCAAAAAGAAAAAAGCCAGAAGTGGCGCTGTGGCTCAAGTGGTAGAGTGCTAGCCTTGAGCTGAAGAGCTGAGGGACAGCGCCCAGGCCCAGAGTTCAGGCCCCACAACTGGACCCCCCAAAAAAACAAAACAAAAACAAAGGGGCTGGGAAGGTGGCTCAGGTACCTCAGCCTATGCATGAGGTACTGAGTTCAATTCCTCAAAACAGAACAAGCCGGAAGTGGCACTTGGCCCAAGTGGACAGTGCACAGGCCCAGAGTTTAAGCCCCATTACCCACAAAAAAAAAGAACTCAAGTATAGCTAAGTGCTGATGGTTGAGGCCTGTAATACTACTCAGGAAGCTCAGATCTGAGTCATAGTTCAAAGCCAGCACAGGCAGGAAAATCTTTATCTCCCCCCCCCCCAAAAAAAAGCCAGAAATGGAGGTACGGCTCAAGTGGAAGAGGAAAAAAACCATGGGACAGTTCCCAGACCCTGAGTTCAAGTATTTTATAATAACTATGGGTAAGATATTATGTTTTGAATAACAAATGTCCACCAACAAACTCAGGTGTTGAATAGTTAGTAGCACTATTCTGAGACTATAGACACTAAACTGTAAGCAGTGGGACTTAGCTGCGGATAGTAAGTTACTAAAAGGTGTTTCTTTGAAGGTTAGTTCCTGAGAAGGTCATATTAGTTTCTACTTACCTCCCTGCTTCTTGTCTGCCATGGGCGAAGGAGCTCTTCCACTTTACACTAAACATAATAGTCATTACTACTTTGTTTGCTCAAGGATTTAGGTCAGAGCAGTAAGAAAGTCATACATAGATGACATGAACGACCATTCTAAGAGACAGACCTCAGCCCAAAGAATCTGAGTTTAAAAACTGAAAAAAAAAATGGTATCATACCTGACACATACAAGTCCTACGAATGACATAAAAATAATTTAAAATAGACTAAAGAAAAACAGAGCCAAGAATCCTTCAAGACCCAAGTCACCCACACAAAACAAATTACATTGATCTGAGCCATTTCCATTCACTGTCTTCTCACGAGGAATTCTGTATGAATCAGACTTTACTGCCCCAGCTGGCTTCAAACCTCAGTTCTCAGATTTCAGCCTCTTTTTTTTTTTCTTTTCTTTTTTGGTCAGATGTGGAGCTTGAACTCTGGGCCTGGGAGCTCTCCCTGAGCTCTTTAATTCAAGGCTAGTGCTCTAACCACTCTGAGCTACAGTGCCACTTCTGGTTTTCTGGTGGTTAATTGGAGATAAAGAGTCTCACTAACTTTCCTGCCCAGGCTAGCTTTGAACCTTAATCCTCAAATCTTAGCCCCATGAGTAGCTAGGATTACAAGTATGAGACATCAGTGCCCAGTTAGATTTCAGCCACTTGAGGAGCTAGAATAAGATATGAGCAAGCAGTACCCAAATAACTTAAATATTCTTTTGGGTTTTTTTTGTCAGTTGTGGGACTAGAACTCAGGGCCTGGGCATTATTTGTGAGCTTTTTTCCTCAAGGCTAGTACTCTACCACTTTGAGTCATACTCCACTTCTATTTTTTTTTGGTGGTTAATTGAGATGGATTTTCCTGCCAGGTCCAGCTTCAAATTGTGATCCTTAGATCTCATCCTCCTAACTAACTAGGATTACAGGCATGAGCCACTGGTGCTTGGCAACTTACCTATTCTTTGTCAGTCAGGGAACTTGAACTCTGGGCCTGGGCGGTGTCCCTCAGCTCTTCAGCTCAAGGCTAGCGGTCTACCACTTGAGCTACAGCGACACTTCCAGTTTTCTGGTGGTTTATTGGAGATAAGAGTTTCTATCACTAAGTCCCACTCCCAGCCCCCAACTATAGTTTTTATATAGTTTATAAACATTAAACCAACTACTTTGAGAAAAAAAAATATGGCTCTTGCACAGACACTAAAGATAATCTAACAAATGGCACTTGAACAAAATTATACTTTAACCAAGTAAACAGAAACAAAAAAGTACATATAAAAAGGGGGGGAAATGTATTGTGCTCTAGTGTCTACCATAGAATTATCTATGAGTATACAAGTATAAATCAAACAAACTATTTATTAGTCTATGACATAGTAACCATGAAGTTTAAAAAATTAAATAGTTTGACAGTTATTTCATATAATAAACCTAATGCTGTAAAGTCTGGACTCAAGATTATGTCCTTTTTTGTATTTATTTGTTTTATGCAGATCTCACTATGCAATGGGGGAGGAGGGATCCTTGAACTCCTAGGCTCAAGCATTCCCATGCATTAGCCTCTCAATTATAGAGGTGTACCACCAAACCCAGCATATTTAACTATTTCTAGTTGTAATCATTATGCCCACCTTTGGTCCACAGCTCCACCCAGACCTGAGCTCCTCCCTGCCCTAGAGTTCCCACCATACAGAAGGCCCCTCCTTCTCTCCACCCAGACTAACCTGAACTCCCATCTACCTCACTTCCTACCCCCAAGACCCTGCCACTACCTAGATAGTGGAGGCCCCAATGTGCTCTCTCTCCAGGGCAAATATGGCTCCTCTAATAAATCCTGTAATAATCTTTCTCCTGTGCCTGCCTGCCTGCCTGCCTCTGCGTGGTCCCCTGGGATGGATGTGATGGATCCTTTTTAAATTTTGTCCTTGCAGTGCTATGAATTGAATCCAGTCTTATGCATACTAATCTATATCCCCATTCCTTAGTTTTTTGAGACAATCTCATTATGTAATCCAATACTGCCCTTGGACATATGATCTTCCTGCTTCCTGAGGGTCAGGATTCCAGGTATGTACCACCATGCCTATAGAGTTTACAATTTTTTTTTTTTTTTTTTTGGTCAGTGGTGGGACTTGAACTCTGGGCATGGGCACTGTCCCTTAGCTCTTCAGCTCAAGGTAAGCACTCTACCGCTTGAGCCACAGGGCCACTTCTGGTTTTCTAGTGGTTTATTGGAGATAAGAGCTTCACGGACTTTCCTGCCCGGGGTTGGTTTTCAGGGCTGGCTTTCAACCGTGATCCTCAGATCTCAGCCTCCTGAGTAGCTAGGATTACAGGCGTGAGCCACCAATGCCCGGCACAATTTTTTTTTAAATTGGTATTATATCTTAGCTTTGTTCCAAAGCACTTAACTTATAATCACTTCTCGCCCCAGAAATGGGGGGGGGGGGTTGAACTTGAGTTTTTAACCACTTAATGCTGGTATTCTACCACTTGAGCAATACTTCTACTTCTGGCATTTTGATGGTTACTTGAAGGTAAGATTCTCTTGGGAGCTAGAATATAGTTCAGTAGCAAAGCACTTGCCTAGCAAGTGCAACATCCTGGGTTCTATCCCCAGTACCAAAAAAGAAAAGACAAATTTTAAAAAATACAGTTAAAAAGAGTCTCTTGGAATTGTCTGCCTGGCTGAGTTCTATGCTCTCAAATCTCAGCCTCCAGAGAAACAAGGATTACAGGCAGAAGCCTGGATCAATTTTTTTTTTTAATTTTACAATGCTGGGGATCAAATCAATCCCCCAGCATTTCTAAGGCCTTTCAGAAACTCTAACCTTGGCAGTGGTTTAGTTACCATGTACTCTCCTCATATTGAATTGTTTTCAGTATAAGCCTCTGTCTTGCATGCTCTTTTCATTTCTTTCCTTTTTGGGGGAGGGGGGTTACCAACCCTGTGATTTGAACTGGTGCTGACTTATTTTACCTTTTTTTTTTTTTTTTGGTCAGTCCTGGGGCTTGAGCTCTGAACCTGGGCACTGTCCCTCAGCTATTCAGCTCAAGGCTAGTGCTCTACCACTTAAGCCACAGCACCACTTCCAGGTTTTTGGTAGTTAATTGGAGATTAAGAGTCTCACAGACTTTCCTGCCCCAGCTGGCTTTGAGCTGAGATTCTCAGATCTCAGCCTCCTGAGTAGCTAGGATTACAGGCATGAGCCACCAGCCCCCTGCTTGATTTTCTATTTAAGACAAGGTCTCAGTATTTAGCACAGGCCTCATATTTGCTATGTATGTAGCCCAGGCCTGAAATGCTGGGCTTCCTAATGTGTGCCAACATACTAGGCTTTGGAATACTCCAGCCTATAAACACAGGGGTTACTAATAAAAGTAGGAACTGGGTATTTGTAGAAAGAAAAAATATGAAATTACTTACAGTACCCTGCTTTATAAACTTAATTTTTGGTTGGAGGAAGAGCTCAATTAGTATAGCTCTTGGCTACCAAAAAGCAAGGCCCAGAGTTCAAACCCTAGTACTGTCAAAACAGTGGAGGAGGGCTGGGAAGGTGGCTCAGTGGTAGAGCGTTTGCCTTGCATGCCTGAGGCCCTGGGTTCGATTCCTCAGCACCACATAAGCAAAAAGAAAAAAAGCTGGAAGTGGCGCTGTGGCTCAAGTGGTAGAGCGCTAGCCTTGAGCTGAAGAGCTGAGGGACAGCGCCCAGGCCCAGAGTTCAGGCCCCACCACCAGACACCCCCCCCCCAAAAAAAAAAAACAGTGGAGGATTTTAGTATAGGGGAATAACGCAGTAGTACAGTACTTGCCTAGTATTCTACTGAGTGCCTAGGTTTGTTTTTCATTACTGACTCAAAATAAACCAAAAGAACAGTACCATTCTTGGGCCCCATCAAGACAAATGCTTTTTAGAGATGAAACCAGAAACCTGTATTTTTAGACTCACACTCATCACAATAACCTGTTTACAGGAAGACAGAGATTTTGGAATTTTCCAGATTACTTTAAAAATGTACTGATGGGCACTGGTGGCTCACACCTGTAATCCTAGCTACTCAGGAGGCTGAGATCTGAGGATTGCAGTTCAAAGCCAACATGGGCAGGAAAGTCTGTGAAACTCTCGTCTCCAATAAACCACCAGAAAACCAGAAGTGGTGCTGTGGATCAAGGGGTAGAGCGCTAGCCTTGAGCTGAATAGCTGAGGGACAGTGCCCAGACCCAGAGTTCAGGCCCTACCATTGACCAAAAAGAAGAAGAAAGAGGAAGAGGAGGAGGGGGAGGGAAGGAGGGAAGGAAGGAAGGATGGAAGGAAGGAAGGTAAAAGGATAAGAAGAAAATAACTATAGATGTGCTAGGAGTTGGCTTAGTGGTAGAGTGCTTGCCTGGCATGCATGAAGCCCTGGGAAAAGAAAAAGCCTGAAGTGGCACTGTGGCTCAAGTAGTACAGCGCTAGCACTGAGCTGAAGAACTGAGGGACAGTACCCAGGCCAAGTTCAAACCCAGTGACAGACAAAAAAAAAAAAAAGAAGAAGAAGAAGCCCAAGCCTTGAGTTCAAGCCCCACAACTAGCAAGAAAGAAAGAAAGACAGAAAGAAAGAAAGAAGAAAAAAATAACTATAGATCAGGAGTAAAGACTATAATTTTTTCTAGTTTTTTTTAAGGGACTGAACTCAGGGAAATGATCTTGCTACACAAGTATTCTTCCACTTAACTATGTTCTCAGCCCAATTTTCCATTTATGTTTGTTTGTGCTAGTAATAATGTTTAAACTCAGGGCCTGCCAAATACTCTACCACTTGAGACATGCCTCCTGCCCAGCTCTATGCTGATTATTCTGAATGACTATAGTGTACTTTTCTGCCAGGCTGGCCTTGAACCTCAATCTTCCATATCTCAATCTCCTGAACAGGTAGGATTACAGACATGATCCATTGCTACCCTACTGTTCTCTGTATTTTCACCAGTCTTACAACATCTTTAAAAAAATTTAATCTCCTGTTCTAAGGAATTTTCTAGTATATAATAAAATGCATTGCACAAAGTTGAATTGCCACTACTGAACTCACAAAAGAGGTACTCTAACCTAATAATATCACAAAGAAATAGACAAGCTATCTGATTCTATCAATCTGTTAGATGTTCACAAAAGCTATAAAGGTTTTCACTAAAACATTTTGACAAATATTTTTCTCACTAGGAGGATTCCCCTCCCCTACCCCCTCAGGACATTTGGCAATAAAAACATTTTTGGTCTTCACAACTGAGGTTATACTACTACTGGCATCTAGTGAATAAAGGACAGAAATGCTACTATAAATTCTGTAATGTACAGTACAGGCCCACAATAATCAGATTATTGGGACCAGAGTAGAGTAATACTGCAACCCAAAGAACCATTTTGCTCAAAATTTCCCAACCTCCTAAGCTGACAAATTTCTTCACACACTTTCTAACAAAAACAAATCTGATACTCTCCCAGGTAATGAATTAATGTCTTTACAAATGACTATAGTTTATTTCTGTTAAATTTTTGGAATTTTAGGAGTTAGAATGGCTTATAAAGTCATGTTATCTACTCAATTCAGTATGTTTCCAGAGTGTTTTTGTTTTGGATTTTTTGTTGTGATGCTTGAAGCTGTCCCTGAGCTCTTCAGCTCAAGGCAAGCAATCACTCTACCACTTGAACCACAATGCCACTTTTGGTTTTCTGGTGGTTAACTGCAGATAAGAGTCTCACAGGGGCTGGGAAGGTGGCTCAGTGGTAGAGCGCTTGCCTTGCATGCAGGAGGGCCTGGGTTCGATTCCTCAGCACCACATAACCAAAAAGAAAAAAAGCCGGAAGTGGCGCTGTGGCTCAAGTGATAGAGAACTAGCCTTGAGCTGAAAAGCTGAGGGACAGCGCCCAGGTCCAGAGTTCAGGCCTCACGACCGGACCCAAAAAATAAATAAATAAATAAAATAAAAGAGTCTCACAGACTTTCCTGCCTGGGCTGGCTTTGAACTGCAATCCTCAGATCTCAGCCTCCTGAGTAGCTAGGTTTACAGGCATGATCCACCAGTACCTGGTTTGTCCTTTTTTTTTTTTTTTGCTGCCAGTACTGAGGATTAAACTCAGGACCTGGGCACTGTCCCTGAACTGTTTTGGTCAAGACGAGTACTCTACAACTTGAGTCACAACTTCACTTCTGGCTTTTTGCTGGTTAATTGGAGGTAATGGTGTCACAGACTTTCCTGCCCAGGCTAGCTTTGAAGATCCTCAGATCTCAGCCTCCTGAGTAGCTAGGACCACAGGTGTGAGCCACTGGCATCTAGCCACTTCCAGAGTTCATTCATTACCAAACGTTCTAAAAGTTCGCTCAAGACACCAGTTTGGGGGCTGGGACTATATCTTAGGGTAAAGTGCTTGCCTAACATGCATGAAGCCCTGAGTATGATTCCTCAGTAACACATCACCAGAAAACACTGGACCTGGCACTGTGGCTCAAGTGGTAGAGTGCTAGCCTTGAGCAAAAGAAGCTCAGGGACATTCCAGCCCCTGAGTTCAAGCCCGAGGACTGGCAAAAAAAAAAGAAAAAAAAAACATACATTTTTTACTGTATGCAAGTACTTTGGGGGGAGAGGGGAGTGCCGGTCCTTAAGGTCTAGAACTCAGAGCCTGCATGCTGTTCCTGAGCTTGTTTTGCACAAGACCTAGTGATCTACAACTTGAGCCACAACTTCCAGCTTTTTGGTGGTTTATTGGAAGTCCCAAGAACTTTCCTGTCTGAGCTGGCAATTCAACTTTGTGCAATGCTCAGCTACCTGAGCAGCGAGGATTAGATGTGAGATACTGGTGCCCAGCTACAAGTGATAAAGAACCAACAAGCCCAAATAATATGCTACTAAAAGTAAAACAAAGCTCTTATTTACCAGTCTTTCCAATAAACTTGATATAGTTACATTTCAATTAAACTGTTCTGAAATTCTGTCCCATACCCTATGAGCATGTTAATTAAAATCCTTCAAGTTTTAAGAAATTAAGAATAGTTTGGAGCTGGGAATGTGGCTTAGTGGTAGAGTGCTTCCCAAGTATTCATGAAGCCCTGAGTTCAATTCCTCAGTATCACATAAACAGAAAAGGCCACCGGTGGTAGAGAGCTAGCCTTGAGCAAAACAAACAAACAAACAAACAAACAAACTCAGGGACAGTGTCTAGGCTCTGAGTTCAAGCCCCAGGACTGTCCCCCTCCCTCACCCCACTAAAAAAAGAATAGTTTGGCCTGGCACCAGTGGCTCACACCTGTAATCCTAGCTACTCAGGAGGCTGAGATCTGAGGATTACAGTTCAAAGGCAGCCTGTTAAGGAAAATCTGTGAGATTAACCACCAGAAAACTGGAAGTGATACTGTGACTCAAAATCACAGAGCACTCATCTTTAGGTAAAGAGCTCAGGGATGGGACTAGACCCTGAGTTCAAACCCCACAACGGGCAAAATAAAAAAAGTGCAATTGTCTCTGATCAAGAAAACAAAGTTCGCTGAGTGACGGTGGCTCTCGCCTGTAATACTAGCTACTCAGGAGGATGAGATCTGAGGATCAGGTTCAAAGCTAGCAGGAAACTCCGTAAGACTCTTATCTCCAATAAACCAGTCAGAAAACTGGAAGTGGAGTAGCCTTGAGCTGAAGAGCTGAGGGATGATGCTCAGGCCCAGAGTTCAAGCCCCACAGCCGACAAAAAAAAAAAAAAGGAAAGCAAAATTAGAGGCTGGGAAGGTGGGTCAGTGGTAGTGTGCTTGCCTTGTAAGCATGAGGCCCTGGGTTTGATTCCTCAGCACCACATAAGCAGAAAAAGCTGGAAATGGCGCTGTGGCTCAAGTGGTAGAGTGCTAGCCTTGAGCTGAAGACCTGAGGGACAGTGCCCAGGCCCAGAGTTTAGGCACCAAGACTGGCAAATAAATAAATAAATAAATAAAAATAATTTTTAAAAAATACAAATCTGGGGCTGGGAAGGTAGCTCAGTGGTAGAGCACTTGTCTTGCATGCATGAGGCCCTGGGTTCGATTCCTTAGCACCACATAAGCAGAAAAAAAAAAGCTGGAAGTGGCGCTGTGGCTCAAGTGGTAGAGCACTAGTCTTGAGCTGAAGAGCTTAGAGTTCAGGCCCATGACCAGACCCAAAAAAAAGAAAAAAGAAAAATCTGAACCAGCTTGTCATTTAAATCTAAAACAGGCTTACAAATGGGTAAGTTTATACTTAAAATTTAACTTTCCTAACTGCATAACCCCTTTTGCACCTTTTTTAAAGTTACATCTTTTCTAGAATTTAAGTTGAATTCTCCTCTCCTTTATAGCTTCCCCACCTTCACCACTGTCTCACACGGGTGCAGAGAATCAAATCCAATTGGGTAGTAATCTAGTGCTCTAATTCTATTTTAGGAGTTCATTCACTGCCCAGGCTGGCTACTCAGCAGGCTGAGATCTGAGAATCCCCGTTTGAAGCCAGCCCAGTAGGAAAGCCCAAGTAGAGTCATCACTAATTAAACTCCGAAAAAAGCAAGAAGTGGAGCTGTGGCTCAAGTGGTAGAGCATTATAGCCTTGGGCAAAAAAGTCTCAGGGACAGCACCTAAGCCCTGAGCTCGAGCTCATGACCAGCATAAAAACAAAGTTCACCACATAAACTTATTCTGATTAAAGCATTTTAGAAGACAAAAGAAATTTTTGACTGCTTCCTCCAAACAAATTAAGAACACAGAAAGGAAGTTGTTTGTAAATACAAGATACAATAAAGTAATTCTTTCACTGTCCTACTATTTCTGATAGGCAGATTAGAACGTCTCCATTTACTTCCAAGTCACTCTCCCTGACCATCCAGAACTTTAATACTTGCCCAAACCTGCTTGCTCATAGTCTAATAATAAACCTAATTATACAATCTCTTAACAGCCCCTGACAACCTTTCCCTTAAGAAGCCTTTCCCTTAAGAACCTTTCCCTTAAGAAGATGATTTCACAGGCACCTCGAACACAGTATCTATTTGAAAGCCAGGTTTCTTCACATCAGACTTTGGCTCGCCGGGGGCCAGGGATTTCTGGCTGTAGGCTGGGGAAAGGTGAAGACTGCCAGAACCGAGAATGACAGATGCTGGGCGTTGTGCTGCACGATTACCTAAGGTTCATTTCTCTTTAAATCTGGCAGCACGTGGGGCGGCATTGTGAAGCCACCAGCCCTCCACCCCCCTTCCACTCCGCACACGTACGCCTCCACTGCGCATGCTCCGCTCACCCCGTCCTAGCAGAGTCGGAGCCAACCCCTAAAAAGTCAACCTGGAAGCCGCAAACGGCCGGAGGCCGGGACAATGGGGGAGGGGGCGAGGCTCAGGGGGAGGCAGACCCGGTCCCCGCCCCTGGCCCCAGCCCGCCCCGGCCGCCCCGGCCCCAGGGGCCGCGGGCCTTCGCGGGAGCCGGAGTGGCTGCGAGCACAAAGCCCCGGCCGGTCGGCGAGCGGACTTCCTCGGGGCCAGTCGCCCTCCCCCAGCGGGCGGCGCGCGGAGCCCGTGCCAGGCGGAGGCTGGCGAGGCGGCGTCCCGCACCCCGCCGGGATGGGATCCCGCGCGCCCGCGCCCAGGCCGTCGCTTTTGTTGTTCGCCCCAACTCTGAGGACCGGCGCTGCCCAGGGAGAAGTTTTGCCGCCGCCCTTCCCGGCCCCGACCGGCGCTCCTCGCCCACTCCCGTCCTCTGCTGCCCGCCTCGACGCGGACATCCGGGCCGGGGACTCCCGGGGCGGCCGCCGCACCTGAGCCCGGACCCGCCCCTCCACCGGGGCCGGCCCGGGGGGGACCCACGCCCGCCGCAACGCCCGCGGGCGGGGGGGAGGGAGTGCCCGCAACCCAACGCGGCGCGGCGGGGAAGCGGTCCGCCCCGGGGCCCTCCGCAACCCCGCCGGACCAGCCGGGCCCGGCCGGGACGCGTCCGGGACCCCAGTCCGAGGCCCGGCGCCCTCGCCGCCCCGCCGCCCCACGGCTCACCTGCCAGCTGTCTTCGCAGGAGCAGCGCCGACTGCAGTTCCGTCATCCTCCCCGCCGCGGGCCCAGGCTGGCGCCGGGGCTGCCGAAGGGCCGGGACAGGGCCCGGGGGTGGCAGAGGCTGGAGCGCCGAGGAACCGGGCCCCGCGACCGGAGCGCGACGCTGAAGGAGGCCGGGCGCGGGCGGCGGGAGCTGCCGGTCAAGTCTGCTGGTCTCCGCTGTTCTCCAGTACCTCACGCCCGGAAGGGGAGGACGCCGGGGCCGCCGCGGCGCGCACTGGGACTTCGCTCGCCCGCTTTCCTCCCACAGCCCGCCCGTCGGCCCCGCGGTGCCTTCCCCCGCCACGGCCTCGCTCGGCGCTGGGCCGCTCCGCGCAAGCGCGCTGGCTCACCTACTTGGGAAGCGGCCCGCCTACTCGCCGGGCCCTCGGCCGCCCGCCCCGCCTCCGGCGCCTGCCCCGCCCCCTGCGGGCCGCGGCGGTCTCCGCCATCTTGGGAAGGTCCACGCCCGGCCAGTGCGGAAGCCTCCCCGGCAGGCGCCGCGCAGACGCCATGACAAAGAGGTCGCGGAGGGTCAGCGCGCTGGGCTTGGCACGAGTAGGAGTCCAGAGGTTGGCAAGCTCCCTCGTCAGCCGTCCATCGCCGCACACGCAGAGGGGTAGTTACTGTTGGTCGAGCGTAGTATTGCCGTGCTCCTCCCTTTTTTTTTTTTTTGGTGTCCTGGGGCTTGAACTCAGGACCTGACAGCGCTGTTTCTGAGCTTTGTTCAAGGCTAGCGCGCTACCATTTGATCTGCAGGTCCACTTCCGGTTTTTTTATTTTTGGTGGTTAGTTGGGAGGTAAGAGTCCCAAAGGCTGGAAATGTGGCTTACTGGCAGAGTGCTTGCCTAGCATGCATGAAGTCCTGGGTTTGATTCCTCAGTACCAGGGCTCAGAAGGTAGCTCAGTGGTAGAGTGCTTGCCTTGCATGCATGAGGCCCTGGGTTCGATTCCTCAGCACCACATAAGCAGAAAAAGCCGGAAGTGGCACTGTGGCTCAAGTGGTAGAGTGCTAGCTTTGCGCACAGAGAGGCTCAGGGACGGGGTCCAGGCCCTGAGTTCAAGCCCCAGGACGTCAAAAAAAAAAAAAAAAAAAAGGGGGGGGGAGTTCCAAAGGCTTTCCTGCCAGGGCTGGCTTTGAACCACGTTCCTCAGAGCTCAGCCTCCTGAGTAGCTAGCTAGGATTGTAGAGGTGAGACACCATTGCCCCATTTTAACAGGCATAGAATTGGGGAGCTGATGATTCGCTTTTTACAAAGAATATACCAAATGATTTTTTTTAAATCGGCGTCTCATAGTAAATGACAAACGTTTAAACAAGACATTAGTAAAATTATACATGCCTAAGGTGAGTTGAAATTTGCAAAATCTAAAATATAACTGGGTTCGAGATTACTAATAAACTCCTTTTGTGTACATGACTGTGTCCATGTGGTCTTCTGGGATGGTTGCTTTCACTAGGTTTTATTTCAGTATGTCTGATTCAATACTTATTGTTCCTTTCAATTCTTGTCCTGGTGGGTAATAAATTGTGTGTGTGTGTGTGTGTGTGTGTGTGTGTGTGTGTGTGTGTGTGTGTGTGTGTGTGTGTGTAATACTTATTGTTCCTTTCAATTCTTGTCCTGGTGGGTAATAAATTGTGTGTGTGTGTGTGTGTGTGTGTGTGTGTGTGTGTGTGTGTGTGTGTGTGTGTGTGTGTGTGTGTGTGTGTGTGTGTGTGTGTGTGTGTGTGTGTGTGTTGGTCCCGGGACTTTAACTCAGGACCTGGGTACTCAGGACCCTGAGCTGCTTTTGCTCAACTATTGCTCTGCTGCTTGAGCCACAGCTCCACTTTTGGCTTTTTTTGGTGATTTAATTAGAGATAAGAGTCTCACAGACTTTCCTGCCCATGCTGGTCCTGGGGCTTGAACTCAGGGCTTGGACACTGTTCCTGAGTTTTTGTGCTCTACCACTTTGAGCCACAGCTCCATTTCTGGTACTTTTCTGCTGGGGATGGCTTTGAACAGAATCCTCAGATCTCAGCCACCTGAGTACCTAGATTACAGGCCATGAGCCACCAGTGCCTGCTCGAAAAACAGTTTTTACAGTAAAGTAACTTTTTGTTGTTGTTACTGCTGGTCCTGGGACTTATATTTATGGCTCTTGTGCTGTCACTGAATTTTTTTGCTCAACATTAGTGTTCTACCAGTTGGGCCGTGGGTCCACTACCAACTTTTTTTTTTTTTTTGGGGGGGGGTCCGGTCGTGGGGCCTGAACTCTGGGCCTGGGCGCTGTCCCTCAGCTCTTTAGCTCAAGGCTAGCCACTTCTGTTTTTTTTTTTTCCTTTTTGCTTACGTGGTGCTGAGGAATCGAACCCAGGGCCTCAGGCATGCAAGGCAAGCGCTCTACCACTGAGCCACCTTCCCAGCCCACTACCAGCTTTTTGTTGGTTAATTAGTGATGCATTTCTAGGACTTTTCTGCCCAAGCTGGTGTAGGACCTTGTTTCTCACATAATATCCTCCTGAGTAATTAGAATTACAGATATGAGCCAAGGGTGGCACAATAATTTTTACAATAAAATACATTATTTTCAGTTTACCTTACTTGGAGGTCAGAAACTGTAGGACCTTTGAAGGTAGAAATAGAACTTCTCTGTGTCTTCTATAATTCAGATACATGGTTAATATGGGTTTCATAAACATTTGTTGAAGGAATATATTTGACAGTCACTAGAATTATTCTTTCTTCTGCTCCATCTCTATTGAGCCAGTTATTGATGCATAAAGTGAATAGAAAGAATTAAAAGTGATAAACAGGTGGTTTGTTTTTCCATAATAACTTTATATGGTAAGTGCATGAATTATATATCAGAATTTTTTTTCAGTTGAAAAACTTGAACTCAGGGCCTTGGTGCTGTCCCTGAGCTCTTTGCTCAAATCTAGTGATCTATGGCTTTGAGTCACAGTTCCACTTCCTATATTTGAGAGGTTAATTGGAAATAAGAGCATCACAGGGGATTTTCTATCCTGGCTGGCTTTGAACAGTGATTCTCACATGTCAGCCTCCTAAGTAGGATTCTGGTGTGACCCACCAGGGCATGGCCAAAATTTTGTTGTTGGTGGTGGTGGTCATGGATCTTGAGATCTGAGGGGGACAAAAACTCAGGGACAGCACCCAGGTCCTGAGTTCAAGCCCTAGGACTGGCACAATAATGAATTCAAAAGTAGAGCTAGAGATGTGGTCCCAGTAGTTGAGCACTAGCTGAGCTGGCTAGCTTTGTTTGCCTAGTTTGGAGCCCTGAGTAAAGACCTCAGTATGAGGGAGAAAACAAAACAAAACACTTTCAAGGGCCTGGATTCAGGTGGGGGAGGGAAAATGTTGCAAATGTTAAAATTACTGTGAATGAGAAAATAATCACAGTAACTGTACACTTAGCAAATCAATGCCTAAGAGCTCTACAGACTAGTTATCAGAAGTGCTGCATGGTTACAATCAGGCTTCTCCCACTAGAAAAAAAAAAAAAATTAGTGTATGGGAAAAAGAGTAGAGCCCAGAAACTTCATTATTTTCATCGTAAATCTATTTCTGAAAACACTCTTTTCACCTCAGGCTAGTGGCTCATGCCTATAATCCTAGCATCTCAGGAGGCTGAGATCTGAGGATCAGTATTGGAAGCCAGCTTGAGCAGGAAATCCTGTGAGGTTTTTGTTTGTTTGTTTGTTTTGTTTTTGTCAATTGTGGGATTTGAAATCTGGGCCTGGGTGCTTTCCCTCAGTCCCACTTCTTGCCTTTTCTGTGTATGTGGTACTGAGGAATCAAACACAGGGCTTCATGAATGCTAGGCAAGCACTCTACCAGTAAGCCACATTCCCTGCTAGAGGAATTTATCTTATCTTCCTTCAGAGAATATCATCAAGAAGCTGAGGTCTGACTGAGCAAGTGGGATTTCCTAGAATGCAGTAGGTATTCTTCTGGGAGAGTCTTAGTTCATAAAACTAACATTCAGCCTGGGCTGGGAGGTTGGCTCAGTGGTAGAATGCTTGCCTTGCATGCATGAGGCCCTGGGTTCGATTCCTCAGCACCACATAAGCAGAAAAAGCCAGAAGTGGAGCTGTGGCTCAAGAGGTAGAGCACTAGCCTTGAGCTGAAGAGCTGAGGGACAGTTAAGAGTTAAGGCCCCACAACCGACAAAAAAAAAAAAAAAAATTCAGCCTCTACCCAAAGTAAGAGAGACACCAATGAGAGGAGAGGAGAGTCAAGCAGAGAAGGACCAGAACTGTCAAGCCCTCAGGACATTACAAACCTGGATTAAACTAGGCAAAACAGCTATACTCTTCTGCTTAGGACACCTACTACAGCCTTGCTATAGACAGTTTGGTGAAGTGTTTGGGGAGTCTGGTTATTTACTACCAAAGAATCCTAATGGGTACATAATTCTACTTACATTTGTTGTTGTTGTTGTTTGGGGGGGAGGGGCATTTAGGAGTGAGGAAGCATGCCAACACTGGAACTTGAACTCAGGGCCTCATGCTCTTGCTCAGTTTTCTTGTTCATAACTAGAGTTCTGCCACTTGAGCCATGCCGCTACAGCAATTTTTTTTTTTTTGGTCTGGTCATGGGCCTGAACTCTGGGCCTGGGCACTGTCCCTTAGCTCAAGGCTAGCACTCTACCACTTGAGCCATAGCGCCACTTCTGGCTTTTTTCTTTTTGCTTATGTGGTGGTGCTGAGGAATCAAACCCAGGACCTCATGCATGCAAGGCAAGCGCTCTACCACTGAGCCACCTTCCCAGCCCCTCTACAGCATTTTTTTTTTTTTTATCTACAGCAATTTTTTAAAATCAGTCTTGGGACTTGAACTCTGGGTCTGGGTACTGTCCATGAGCTCTTCAGCTCAAACCTACTGCTTTACCATTGAACCACAGCTCAATAGGTGGTTTATTGGAGTTAAGAGTCTGATGGACTTTGAACCAAGATTGTCAGATCTCAGCCTCCTGAGGAGCTAAGATTATAGGTGTGAGCCACCGGCACCTGGCTGTGAAATTCTTTTTTTTTTTTTTTCCCCAATTGTGAGGGCCTGAACTCTGGGCCTGGGCACTATCCTTCAGCTGAAGGCTAGCTTTTCAGCTGAAGGCTAGCACTCTACCACTTGAGCCACAGTTCCACTTCCAACTTTTTCTGTTGATGTGCTGAGGAATCGAACCCAGGGCCTCCTGCATGCAAGGCAAGCACTCTACCACTGAGCCACCTTCCCAGCCCCTGGTTGTGAGATTCTTATCTCCAATTAACTACCAAAATAGCTGAAGTGGAGCTGTGGCTTAGGTGGTAGAGTTCTATCCTTGAGCACAAAAGCTCAAGGACAACACCCAGACTCTAAGTTCAAGCCCCAGGACCAACAATAACACTGATTTAGCTGGGTATAAAATTATGTTTCAAGCCAGGCACCAGTGGCTCATACCTGTAAACCTAACTACTTAGGAGACTGACATCTGAGGATTGTGGTTCAAAGCCAGCCCAGGAGGAAAGTCCCTAAGACTCTTATCTTCAATAAAGTACCAGAAAACCAGAAGTGGCCTTGTGGCTCAAGTGGTAGAGCGCTTGCCTTGAGCTGAAGAGCTGAGGGACAGCACAGAGCCTAGAGTTCAAGCCCCACAACTGACCAAAAAATGTTTCAAATAATTTGTGTTCCAAACTATGAAAGAATTGTCCCATTCTAGCATTCATTGTTTCTGTTGTTATATAGGGTTTTTTTTTTATTTTATAGAAATAAACTACAATCACAAGGAAAATCTGGAAAATTCAAAATTTAAAAAAAAAAAAAAAAGAAATAAACTACAAGCAGAGCTCTAGTGGCTCACACCTGTAATCCTAGCTACTCAGGAGGCTGAGATCTGAGGATCATGGTTCAAAACCAGCCCAAGCAGGAAAGTTTTTGAGATTCTTTTTTTTTTTTTTTTGTCGGTCGTGGGACTTGAACTCTGGGCCTGGGTGCTGTCCCTCAGCTCTTCAGCTCAAGGCGAGCGCTCTACCACTTGAGCTACAGCGCCACTTCCGATTTTCTGGTGGTTTATTGGAGATAGGAGTCTCACGGTCTCTCCTGCCCAGGCTGGCTTTGAACCGCGATCCTCAGATCTCAGCCTCCTGAGTAGCTAGGATTACAGGCATGAGCCACCAGCACCCGGCAGTTTTTGAGATTCTTATCTCCAATAAACCAACAGAAAACCGGAAGTGGCACTGTGGCTAAAGTGGTACAGAGCTGAGGGACAGTGCCCAGGCCTAGAGTTCAAGCCCCACAACTGACAAAGAAAAAAAAAACTAGAAAAAAACATTTCATAAATATTTCAGTAAGGACTGGGAATGTGGCCTTGTGGTAGAGTGCTTGCCTAGCATTCATGAAGCACTGGGTTCAATTCTGTAGTACCACATAAACAGAAAAAGCTGGAAGTAGTGCTGGGGCTCAAGTGGTAGAGTGCTAGCCTTGAGGAAATGAAGCTCAGAGACAGTGCCCAGGCCCTGAGTTCCAGCCCTAGAACTGGCAAAAAAAAAAGAAAAAACAAAAATAAATAAATATTCAGTAAAACAAATTATCTTCTTGAATGTTAAAAAAAACTAAAATTTTATTTTGACCATTTTTTCAACTTTCAAAAAAGATAATTTGTTTTACTGAATATGAATTTTTTTTTTGGTCGGTCCTGGGGCTTGAACTCTGGGCTTGGGTGCTGTCCCTGTGCTCTTCAGCTCAAGGCGAGCGCTCTACCGCTTGAGCCACAGTACCACTTCTGATTTTTCTAGTAGTTTATTGGAGATAAGAGTCTCATGGAGGGCTGGGAAGGTGGCTCAGTGGTAGAGTGGTTGCCTTGCATGCAGGAGGCCCTGGGTTCAATTCCTCAGCACCACATAAGCAAAAAGAAAAAAGCCGGAAGTGGCGCTGTGGCTCAAGTGGTAGAGCGCTAGCCTTGAGCTGAAGAGCTGAGGGACAGCACCCAGACCCAGAGTTCAGGCCCCATGACCGGACCCAAAAAAAAAAAAAGAGTCTCACGGATGTTCCTGCCCAGACTGGCTTTGAACCGCGATCCTCAGATCTCAGCCTCCTGAGTAGCTAGGATTACATATGTGAGCCACAAGGCCTGGCTCTAATTTTTTTTTCCTTTGTCAGTCATGAGGTTTGAACTCTCGGCCAAGATGCTGTCACTGAGTTTCTTTGTGTTTAAGGTTAGTACTTTACCATGTAAGCCACAGTACCACTTTAGGCTTTTTTGAGGTAAGAGTCTCATGGACTTTCCTGCCTGGGCTGTCTTTGAATTGCGATCCTCAGATCTCGTCCTCCTGAGTAGCTAGGATTAAAGGTGTGAGCCACCAGCAACTGGCCTAAAGTCTTTAAAAAGAAAATAATAGTGTTATGTGTTTAAGAGTACTGTGGCTTGAACTCAGGGCTTGGCCTTCTTTGCACATGGCTGGTGCTCTACCATTTCAGCCACGACCCCAGTGTGATATTTTGCTGGTTCATTGGAGATGCCTGTCCATGGACTTGTTGCCTGTGATTGTGATCATCAGATCTCCTGAGTAGCTAGGATTATAGGCATGAACTACCAGCACCTGACTTAAGGATTTCAGATTGAAGCTAATCCAGGAAGACAAATCCAACATACTCTTGTTTCCAATTAACAGGCAAAGAGCTAGCAATAGAGGTATGGCTTAAGTGGTAGAGTGGGAGTCTTGAGCTAAAAAGCTTCGAGATAACACTTAATCCCTGAGTTCAAGCCCCAGGACCAGCACAAAAAAGAAAAAGTTGTAAATTGATTGTGAATCATGACCACCTCAGGTTGCTGAGAGTTTCCAAATAACATTTCAGAGATTCTTGTTGCAAAACTACAAGTATCTATTTTTAATTATTTAGTTGAAATAGATGAATCAGAATCAGTTGTACAGGTTTCTTTTTAAGTAAGATGACATCCTTCATTGTCTTTTCTTTCCTTTCTTTGAAGCTAGTCAGGATGATAATATTCTGGCAGGAAGAGACACTGTGGCTTAAAGTGATAGAGTTCTAGCCTTGAGCAAAAGAGCTAAGGGATAGTGCCCAGACCATTAGTTCACATCCCAGAACTGCCAAAAAAAAAAAAAAAAAAAAAAAGTTCTGCAAGGTTACTTTCCATTTGATCAACAAAATTTTGAATGGAGGTATGGCTCAAGAGGCTTAATTATCAGTTATGAACAAAAAAAGCTAAGAGTGTGAGATTTTGAGCTCCAGTTTTATAGCAATCACAATGCCCTGAGGTCAAACTTCCTGACTAAAAAGTAGATAAAGCCTGCACCAGTGACTCATGCCTGTTATCCTAGCTACTCAGGAGGCTGAGATCTGAGGATCTCGGTGCAAAGCCAGCTGGGGCAGGAAAGTCCAAGAGACTCATCTCCAATAATCCACCAGAAAACCAGAAGTGGCACTGTGGCTCAAGTGGTAGAGAGCTGAAGAACTGAGGGACAGCACCCTGGCTCAAGAGTTCAAGCCCTAAGACCCACAGAAAAAAAAAAAGACAGACAGACAGACAGATAGATAGATAGATAAAAGTTTCCAGAGGGCTGGGAAGGTGACTCAGTGGTAAGAGTGCTTGCCTTGCATGCATGAGGCCCTAGGTTCGATTCCTTAGCTCCACATAAGCAGAAAAGTGGGAAGTGGTACTGTGGCTCAAGTGATAGAGTGCTAGCCTTGAGTGCCCAAACCCACAGTTCAGGCCCCATGACTGACAAAAAAAAAAAAGTTTCTAGGGCTGGGAAGGTGGCTCAGTGGTAGAGTGCTTGCCTCTCATGCATGAGGCCCTAGGTTCAATTCCTCAGTACCACATAAGCAGAAAAACTGGAAGTGGCGCTGTGGCTCAAGTAGTGGAGCGCTAGCCTTGAGATGAAGAGCTGGGGGACAGTGGCCAGGCTCAGAGTTCAGGCCCCATAACTGACAAAAAAAAAAAAAAAAGAAAGAAAAAGAAAATAAAAAAGAAAATGTTTCTAACAAGTCTAATGGTAGTACATCACTGTGGTTTTACTTTGCATTTTCCTAAGGATTAATAATGTTGAGCTTTTTTTTTTCTTTTGGTCAGTCATGGGCTTGAACTCGGGGCTTGGGCACTGTTCCTGCGCTCTTAAGCTCAAGGCTGAGTGCTCTACCATTCGAGCCACAGCGCCACTTCCGGTTTTCTAGTGGTTTATTGGAGATAAGAGTCTCACGGCCTTTCCTGCCCAGGCTGGCTTTGAACCATGTTCCTCAGATATCAGCCTCCTAAGTAGCTAGGATTACAGGCATGAGCCACCAGCGCCCGGCATGTTGAGCATTTTTTCAAATGTTTATTTGGTATTTACATATTTTCCTTGGTGAAGTAGCTGCTCAAATTTTTGGCCCATTTTACTTATTTTTTGATGCCAGTCCAGGGGCTTGAACTGAGGGCCTGGACTCCACTTCTGAGCTCTTTTTGCTCAAGGCTAGCACTCTACCACTGGAGCCTCAGCTCTACTTCTGCTTTTTTGGAGATTAATTGGAGATGAGACCCAAGTACTTTCCTGCCCAGGCTGGCTTTAAATCATAATCCTCAGACCTCAGCTTCCTGAGTAGTTAAGATTACAGATATGAGCCATCAGTTCCCAGCTGGCCCATTTTGTTTGCTTGCGATAGAGTCTCATTGCGTAGCCCAGCTGGCCTCAAATTTGCATCAACTTCCTGAGTGCTGGGATAGGGGTTTGAACCACCATACCTAGGCTAAATTGATTGTTCCATTTTAAAAAATTGCATCCTCTTATTTTATCCAGAAGTTCTTTATGTATCTAGTTGTGAGTTCATTCTCAGACATATATTTTATCAATACTCCTTTCCAATGTTACTCTTTCACTTTTTCATAAATAACTTTTTATTTGGGGGGGGTCCAGTTATGGGGCCTGAACTCTGGGCCTGGGCGCTGTCCCTCAGCTCTTCAGCTCAAGGCTAGCGCTCTACCACTTGAACCACAGCTCCACTTCTGGCTTTGTTCTTTTTGCTTATGTGGTGCTGAGGAATCGAACGCAGGGCCTCATGCACACAAGGCAAGCGCTCTACCACTGAGAACCTTCCCAGCCCTAAATAATGTTTTATTTTAAAGAAGTGCAATGATCTACTTTTTCCCTTTTTTTTTTTTAAATTGGTTGTGGGGCTTGAATTCTAGATCTGGGTGCTGTCTCTGAGCTCTTCAGCTCAAGGCTAGCCCTCTACCATTTGAGCCACAGTGCCACTTCTGGTTTTCTGGTAGTTTATTGAAGATAAAGATGAGTGCCGGTTGCTCACACCGGTAATCCTAGCTACTCAGGAGGCTGAGATCTGAGAATTGCTGTTCAAAGCCAGCCTGGGCAGGCAAGTCCACAAAACTCTTATCTCCAAAAAACCACTCAGAAAACCAGAAATAGTGCTGTGGCTCCAGAACTCAGGGACAGCCCCCAGGCCTACAAAAACAAAGTAAAATTATGTATCCATTGGGATTCTTTGGTAGTAAATAACCAGACTCCCCAAATACTTCACCAAACTGTCTATAGCAAGGCTGTAGTGGGTGTCCTAAGCAGAAGAGTATAGCTGTTTTGCCTAGTTTAATCCAGGTTTGTAATGTCCTGAGGGCTTGACAGTTCTGGTCCTTCTCTGCTTGACTCTCCTCTCCTCTCCTCTCATTGTTGTCTCTCTTACTTTGGGTAGAGGCTGAATGTTTTTAGCTTTATGAACTAAGACTCACCCAGAAGAATACCTACTGCATTCTAAGAAACCCCAGCTTGCTCAATCAGACCTCAGCTTCTTGATGATATTCTCTGAAGGAAGATAAGATAAACTCCTCCAGCAGGGAATGTGGCTTACTGGTACAGTGCTTGCCTAGCATGCATGAAGCCCTGTGTTTGATTCCTCAGTACCACATACACAGAAAAGGCCAGAAGTGGTGCTGTGGCTCAAGTGGTAGAGTGCTAGCCTTGAGGAAAAGAAACTTAGGAGCCAGGCGCTGGTCGCTCACACCTGTAATCCTAGCTACTCAGGAGGCTGAGATCTAAAGATCACAGTTCAAAGCCAGCCAGGGCAGGAAAGTCTGAAACTCTTATCTCCAGTTATACCAGGAAAACTGAAGTGATGCTGTGACTCAAGCGGTAGAGTGCTCACCTTGAGCTGAAGAGCTGAGGGACAGCACCCAGGCCCAGAGTTCAAGCCCCATGATGGAGGAGGTTGGAGGAGGAGGAGGAGGAGGAGGAGGAGGAGGAGGAGGAGGAGGAGGAGGAGGAGGAGGAGGAGGAGGAGGAGGAGGAGGAGGAGGAGGAGGAGGAGGAGGAGGAGGCAGAAGAAGAAGCAGAAGCAGCTTAAGGACTGCTGACCCTGAGTTCAAGCCTCAGATCTGGCAAAAAATAAAAAAGACAGAGTTTTCTGCCTAGGCTGGTTTTGAACACAGTACTCAGATCTCAGCCTCCTGAGTAGCTAGGTGTGAGCATAGGCTGCTTCCTAAAGCCATGTCACAGACCATAGGCATTAGGGCTTCTCTTCTTCCCACCTATTCATGTGTAGCTTCCTGGGCCCCAGCCTCTGTTCTCTAAGATCTGAAGTCGAAAGAAGGTTACTGAATTTGTCAGGTAGTCAGGGCTAATCTAGGACAAGAAACCCAAGTCTGATTCTGAAACTCAGGGAGGAAAGGTAAGAACAAGAGGACCAGGAAATGTGGCCAACTTTAACACCTGACTCCCAGGTATTTTTCCTCTAGATCCAAGTATGAAGAGAAAAGTCCAGCACTAGGCCTGAAGGTGTCTCAGTGGTAGAGTGCCTGCCTTGCATGCATGAGGCCCTGGGTTCGATTCCTCAGCACCACATAAGCACATACATGCCTCCACTCTTCTTCTAGGCCACCCAAGAGATTCAGGGAGAAGCTACCAAGGCCTGAGTTCTCATTGACAGGAGTTGGGAATATCTGTTAAGATCTTCTACCCTCGGGCTGGGCATGTGGCTCAGTGGTAGAGCACTTGCCTTGCATGCCTGAGGCCCTGGGTTCAATTCCTTAGCACCACATAAGCAAAAAGAAAAAAGCCAGAAGCGGCGCTGTGACTCAAGTGGTAGAGCACTAGCCTTGAGTTGAAGAGCAGAGGGACAGCACTTAGGCCCAGAGTTCAAGCCCCATGACTGACAAAATAAAAAAGTAAGTCTCACCTGGAACTAGTGGCTCTCTCCTGCAATCCTAGCTGCTCTGGAGGGTCAGATATGAGGACTGAAGTTCAAAGCTTACAAGAAAAGTTTTTGAGATTCTTTCTTTCAGTTAACCACCAAAAAAACTGCCCAGATTGGCTTCAAATCGAGATCCTCAGATTTCAACCTCCTGAGTACCTAGGATTACAGGCATGAGGCACCAGAACCAACTTGTAAGAATCTTATCTCCAATAAACTACTAAAAAGCTTGAAAAACAGCTGTGTTCAAGAGATAGCGCACTAGCCTTGAGCAAAAGCTCAAGGACAGCACCCATGCCCTGAGTCAAGGCCCACAACTAATAAAAAGAAAAAAGGAGAAAATCATTTCAGTGCCTAGTTGATTTTTTTTTTTTTGTGCCAATCCTGGTGCTTAAACTCAGGGCCTCTGAGCTTCTTTTTGCTCAAGACTAGCATTCTACCACCATTTGAGCCACAGCGCCATTTCTAGCTTTTTCTGTTTAGGTGTTACTGAAGAATCAAAGCCAGGGTATCATGCATGCTAGGCAGGTACTATATCACAATGCCACATTCCAGCCTCTTCCCCGAGATTTTTTTAAAAATTTTTTTTTTTTTTTTGGTCAGTCCTGGGGCTTGAACTCTGGGCCTGGGCACTGTCCCTGAGCTCTTCAGCTCAAGGCTAGTACTCTACCACTTGAGCCACAGCCACTTCTGGCTTTTTCTGCTTATGTGGTGCTAAGGGAATTGAACCCAGGGACTCATGCATACAAGGTAAGCACTCTACCACTGAGCCACCTTCCCAGCACCTTCTCCTATACTGAACTACTACCTATGAGACAGGTAGTCTATCAATGAGGCATGCTTCTATCCAGGTTTGGTTTTTTTTTTTTTTTTTGCTGGTTATTTCATTTTGTGCTGTGCTGGGGCTTGAACTTGGTGCTTGATGCTCTCACATAACTTTTTTTTTTTTTTTTGCCAGGCATGGGGCCTGAACTCTGGGCCTGGATGCTGTCCTTTAGCTCTTCAGCTCAAGGCTAGCGCTGTACCACTTGAGTCATAGCACCACTTCCAGCTTTTTCTGCTTATGTGGTGCTAAGGAATCGAACCCAGGGCCTCATGCATGCAAGGCAAGCACTCTACCACTGAGCCACCTTCCCAGCCCTCACATAACTTTCAATCATAACTAGTTCTGGATCACTTGAACCATGTTTCCATTTCTAGCTCTTTGCTGATTAATTGGTGATAGAGTCAGAGATTTATCTGCCCAGACTGGCTTCAAACTAGGAGTCTCAGATCTCAGCCTCCAGAGTAGCTAGACAGGAGCCACCAGTCAAGATAAGGATTTGAGCCATGATCCACCTACTGTAGGCCTCCCTTTTTGTTGACATCACAGGCTGAGGCTTTTTGGTAGAGTTGGAGTCTCACAGACTTTTCTGCCTCAGCTGACCTGGAACCAAGATCATCTCGTTCTCAGGCTCCCAAGTAGTTATCATTAACGCATGAGCCACTGGTGCCTGCCTTCCTAATTTTGATATACAGTTCTTTTTTATTTTCTGCTTATGTGATGCTGAGGAATTGAACCCAGGGCCTCATGCATGCAAGGCAAGCACTCCACCACTGAGCTACCTTCCCAGCCCCTGATATACAGTTCTTGTATTATGAATGCAGTCAAGCATCTTAGAGGCCAGAGGCCAGCCTGGATTCTCCAGAAAGATGATCTCATCCCCTCCTCTAGCATGAGTAAGTTTCTCTTGAGTGAAGGGAGAGTCTTGTTTTATTCAGTCACCCTGGTTTGTCCTGCTTTTCTGTTCCTGAGGGGTGGGACTTGGCCTCAAAGGCAAAAATGGGAGGATTTGAGGCTGGGGAGTGGCAAGATTTGCTTTTGAAAGTAGAGCTGGGTGAATAGGGGGCAGGGAATTAGGCTGCTATGGCTTGGGGGAGTCAATCCAAGTCTGAACCAAGCTATAAGAATAGACCCTAATACAATTCAGAAACATTCCCCAGAAGTGGCTAGGTGTGGTGAAAGGAGAGAGGCTGAGAGTGACTGGAAGGAGAAAGTCTAGGAGAAAAAATAGAGTGTGTGAACTTGCCTATGGAATGGATCAAGGAGAAATGTTAGTTGGATGACTATTCTCCCAGGGGCTATAGGAACGGGGGTCACACGTCAACCAAGAGTTGCAAATGTAGCAATTCTAACCACAGCTGGTTAAACCACCTCTGGGATGTGTTCAGCCCCAAGCTTTCAGCAATGACACAACCTGGCTTCTTGAGTGATTATCAACACTAAGCAAGCTCTGCTCCTTGTCTTATCACCTTGGTCTAGCTCTTTTCCACTGTCTCTCTGGCTGACAGACTAGTGAGTTAGAAGAGTGTTTGTTGGCCTAGTGCCAGACAGACCTGGGGACGCTGGAAGGAAAATCAGGGAATCCGAGGCCGAGGAATTAAGCACAGTCCTAACCCAGACTTCCGGAGTATGATTGCTGCTGGCTTGGAAACAGCCATTGCCTCAAGGCAATGGTTCTAGATCCTTCTATTTTGGAACATATTTCTTCTAGTAGCACCTTGAATCTCTTGAATTTCCAGTCTCTAAGGAAGACTTCTCTCAAATGACAATAAGAACTCTCATTCTAGAGGGTATAGTTCAGTGGTAAAGCATTTGCTAAGATGGATGAGGCTCTGGGCTTGCCCCTTGTCACCTTAAGAAACAAAAACAAGCTAGGCCAATATGGCTCTCACCTGTAATCCTAGCTACTCAGGAGGCTGAGATCTGAGGATCTCGATTCAAAGCCAGCTTGGGGGGGAGGATGGGAAGGGATGGGAATGGGAAACAAAGGAGGAGGTTACAATGATTGATAAGAAATGTACTCATGGGCTGGGAAGGTGGCTCAGTGGTAGAGCGCTTGCCTTGCATGCCTGAGGCCCTGGGTTTGATTCCTCAGCACCATATAAGCAAAAAGGAAAAAGCTGGAAGTGGTGCTGTGGCTCAAGTGGTAGAGTGCTAGCCTTGAGCTGAAGTGCTGAGGGACAGCGCCCAGGCCCAGAGTTCAGGCCCCATGACCAGACCCCCCCCCCAAAAAAAAAAAAAAAAAAGAAATGTACTCATTATCTTGCCCATGTAATTGTAACCCCTCTGTACAGTATTTTCACAATAAAAAAATCATTAAAAAAAAAAAAAAAGCCAGCTTGGGCAAGAAAGTCCATGAGACTCTTTTTTTTTTTTTTTTTTTTGGTCGGTCGTGGGGCTTGAACTCTGGGCCTGGGCGCTGTCCCTCAGCTCTTCAGCTCAAGGTGAGCGCTCTACCACTTGAGCTACAGCGCCACTTCCGGTTTTCTGGTGGTTTATTGGAGATAGGAGTCTCGCGGTCTTTCCTGCCCGGGCTGGCTTTGAACCGCGATCCTCAGATCTCAGCCTCCTGAGTAGCTAGGATTACAGGCATGAGCCACCAGCGCCCGGCGCATGAGACTCTTATCTCCAATAAACCACCAGAAAACTGAAGTGGCGCTGTGGGTCAAGTGGTAGAGCACTAGCCTTGAGCTGAAGAGCTCGGAGACAGTGCCCAGTCCAGAGTTCAAGCCCCATGACAGTAAAACAAACAAGACAAAACAAAAAACTAGCCAGGCACTGGTGGCATGCCTGTAAACCTAGTTACTCAAACTGCTGAGATCTGAGCATCACAGTTCAAAGCCAGCCCAGGCAGGAAAGTCTGTGAGACTCTTATCTTCAGTAAACTACTCAGAAAAGTCGAAGTGGTGGTGTGGCTCAAATGGCAGAGCACTAGCCTTGAGCACAAAGAAACTCAGGGACAGTGGCAAGGCCCTAGGACTGGCAAAAACAAACAAACCCCAAAACACACTGGTAACTCATGTCCTACATAATCAGGACCTGAGATATGGAGGATCAAGGTTCGAAGCCAGCCCAGGCAGAAAAGTCTGTGAGACTATCTCCAAAATAACAAGCAGAAAGCAGGAGTGGAGATATGACACAACTTTCTGAGTACCAGCCAAAGGAGTATGAGGTCCTGAGTTCAAATCCCAGGGCTGCAAAACAAAAAAGGAAACATTCTAGTCCTTTTAATATTTTGTTAAGATTGCCAGATAAAACATAGTTATTTGACTTTCAGAAAAAAACTTTTTTGTACAACTACTTAAGATAATAATTATTAGTACAGGGCTAGGAAGGTGGCTTAGTGGTAGAGTGCTTGCCTTGTGTGCATGAGGCCCTGGGTTCGGTTACTCAGCACCACATAAGCAGAAAAGGCCAGAAGTGGCGCTGTGGCTCAAGTGATAGAGCACTAGCCTTGAGCTGAAGAGCTGAGGGACAGTGTCCATGCCCAGAGTTCAGGCTCCATGACCGACCCAAAAAAAAAAAAAAAAAAAAAATATATATATATATATATATATATATATATATATATATATATATATATATATATAATAATTAGTAGTAGTAGTAGTAGTACAAATTTAGTTCATGTCCCATGAAATATTTGGGACATACTCATGCTATTAAAAAAAATGCTTGGATGGGAAGGGGAAACAAAGGAGGAGGCTACAATGCTTGATAAGAAATGTACTCATGGGCTGGGAAGGTGGCTCAGTGGTAGAGCGCTTGCCTTGCATGCATGAGGCCCTGGGTTCGATTCCTCAGCACCACATAAGCAAAAAGAAAAAAGCCGGAAGTGGTGCTGTGGCTCAAGTGGTAGAGCGCTAGCCTTGAGCTGAAGAGCTGAGGGACAGCGCCCAGTCCTAGAGTTCAGGCCCCACGACCAGACCAAAAAAAAAAGAAAAGAAATGTACTCATTATCTTGCCCATGTAATTGTAACCCCTCTGTACAGTATTTTCACAATAAAAAAAATGCTTATTTGGGGTGTGACTAGGTGGTAGAGCATGTAGTTTAACCGGGTGCAACCTCCAGTACCACACACACACATATACACACACACACACACACACACACACACACACACACACACACACACACACACACACACACACACATTGACTTGGGTTCAGCACCACATAAGCAAAAAGAAAAAAAAACTGGAAGTGGCGCTATGGTTCAAGTGGTAGAGCACTAGCCTTCAGCTGAAGAGCTGAGGGTCAGCGCCCAGGCCCAGAGTTCAGGCCCCATGACCGGACCCCCCCCAAAAAAAATTGACTTGGGTGCTAGTGACTCACACCTGTAATCCTAACTGCTCAGGAGGCTAATATCTGAGGATCTCAGTTCAAAGCCAGTCCAAGAAGAAAAGTCCTTGATACTCTTAAACCAGCAAAAAGCTGGGTGGCTAGTATGGTTGATTATCAGCTGTAAGCAGATCAAGAGCACAAGGCCCAAAGATTTGCCTCAGTGAGTTGTTTATGTCAAATTCAAATTTACTCATCCATACTTTTTTTGAGACAGATCCTACTGTAAAAGGCAACTTAAAAGATGCTTTCATGGGGCTGGGAAGGTGGTTCAGTGGTGTAGAGCGCTTGCCTTGCGTGAATGAGGCCCTGGGTTTGATTCCTCAGCACCACATAAGCAGGGAAAAAAAAGCCGGAAGTGGTGCTGTGGCTCAAGTGGTAGAGTGCTAGCTTTGAGCTGAAATGCTGAGGGACAGTGCTCAGGCCCCACGACTCGACCCCACCCCCCAAAAAAAAATAGATGCTTTTATGGCTGGGAAGGTAGCTCAGTGGTAGAGTGCTCACCTTGCAAGCATGAAGCTCTGGGTTTGATTCCTCAGTACCACATAATCAGGAAAAGCCAGAAGTGGTGCTGTGGCTCAAGGGGTAGAGTGCTAGCCTTGAGCCAAAGAAACTCAGGGATAGTGCCTAGGCCCTGAGTTCAAGCCCCACAAAACTGGCATTAAAAAAAAATGCTTTCACTAGGCCCTGTGAATTAACTAAAAAGTGCCCTAACTTTCTGTCTGTTGATCTGAGCCATTCTGTTTCAAGTCTCTGCAGTCACCCTGTTTCCAGAAGTAAAAAGTGTAAGCATTATGCCCACCTTTGGTCCTCAGCTCCACCCAGACCTGAGCCCTCCCTGTCCTGGAGTTCCCTCCATACAGCTGGCCCCTCCCTCTGCCTAGACCCACCTGAACAGCCATCTCACCTGCTACCTCCCAGACCCAGCTACCTAGATAGTGGAGGCTGCCATTAGCTCTCTCTCTCCAGGGCAAATGTGGCTCCTCTAATAAACCTATGCCTGCCTGCCTCTGCGTGGTACCCTGGCATGGATGTGACAGATCCTTTCAAAGAGAAGATTCAGTGTAAGATTCATCTTGTGTGGAAGGAAAACTTCCCTTCAAACAATCAGTGCCTTTTTTTGTGTGTGTGCTTGACCTCAGGGCCTGGGCACTGTCCCTGAACTTCTTTTGCTCTTTCTACCTCTTGAGCCACAGTGCCACTTCCAGCTTTTTCTGCTTATGTGGTACTGGGGAATCAAACCCAGAGCTTCATGCATGCTAGGCAAGCAAGCACTCTAACACTAAGCCATATTCCCAGCCCCAAGCAATGTCTTTTTCCTATTATTTTTTTTTTCTCCTCAGTTATGTGACTTGAACTCAGGGTCTGGGCACTATCTCTGAGATGCTTCACTCAAGGCTAGTGCTCTACCACTTGAACCACAGTGCCACTTTGATTTTCTGGTGGTTAGTTGGAGATAAGAATCTCATGGACTTTCCTGTCTGGGCTGGTTCTGAACTGTGATTCTCAGATCTCAGCTTCCTGAGTAGCTAGGACTACAGGTGTGAGCCACTGGTACTTAGCTTCTTCCTATTATTTTAAAGCAAACAGCTTTAAAAAAAATCCAGACTACCTTATCCCTGTAAACATTGTGCCCAACTTTGGTCCTCAGCTCCACCTACACCTGAGCTTCTCCCAGCCCTGGAGTTCCCAACCTGTAGCTGACCACTCCCTCTCTCTGCCCAGACCCACCTGAGCTCCCACCTGCCTCACTTCCTATCCCCAGACACTTCTGCTACCTGAATAGTGAAGGGTGCCATGTGTCCCTCTTGGAACTATGGCTCCTCTAATAAACCTTATAATATATAATAATCCTTTTACCTGATTGCCTCTGCATGGTCCCCTGGGATGGGTATGAAGGATCCTTTCAATCCCTGTTCTGTTCCAGTAATAAAGTGGTAACAATTCTCTGGAACTCCTCCAGGGACTAAGTAAGACTGAACTAACGGTCAACTCGGCCTTACCTATGACCTGGAACTGTTTTAACTTTCTCACCCACTGTCCCCAATTTTTTCTATGCCTTGAAGATCCCTGAAGTGCTGTCTTCCCAAGGCTGCCATGTAATAAATCTCCTTTCATTGCCATTCACCAAGTCTTTTTATTTGACATAAAGCATATGAGGCCTAGATCTTTTTTTCCCCCTAAGCCTGGGGCTTGAACTCTGGGCATGGGGGCTGTCCTTGAGCTGAAGAGCTAGCACTCTACCACTTGAGCCACAGTACCACTTCCAGCTTTTTCTTTTTATGTGATACTGAAGAATCAAACTCAGTGCTTGCTAGTCAAGCACTCTACCACTAAGCCACATACCCAGCCTGGGGCCTAGATCTAAAATCCTGGATACATTGCCATGTATGTAGCCCAGGCTGGCTTTGGTCCTTTACAACACCAGAAGTTTCAACTCTATTGTGTCTGCACATGATTACCAGGACACTCTGGGGTCAGTGCTCCAAAAAGCCAAGTGGCTTTCCCCCTCCCCCCCCCACAGTGGGGCTTGGACTCTAGGCCTGGGTGATGTCCTTGAGCTCATTTTGCTCAAGGCTAGTGCTCTATGTCTTCCTATGATTTATTGCTCTGCCTGTGATTTATTGCAGGTAAGAATCTCCTAAGCAGGGGCTGGGAAGGTGGCTCAGTGGTAGAGCGCTTGCCTTGCACGCCTGAGGCCCTGGGTTCGATTCCTCAGCACCACATAAGCAAAAAGAAAAAAGCTGGAAGTGGCACTGTGGCTCAAGTGGTAGAGTGCTAGCCTTGAGCTGAAGAGCTAAAGGATAGCTCCCAGGCCCAGAGTTCAGGCCCCATGATGGGACACCCCCAAAAAAACAAAAAGAGTCTCCTAGGCAGGCTGGCGTCAATGATTTACACCTATAATCCTAGCTACTCAGGAGACTGAGATCTGAGGATCATCCTGAGCTGAAAAGTCCTGGTGAGACTCCAATTAAACACTGCAATTAACTTATCTCCAATTAACCACTCAAAAACCAGAAGTGCCCGCTGGCTCAAGTGGTACAGCTCTAGCCTTGAGCACAAAAAGGATCAGGGACAGTGCCCAGGCCCTAAATTCAAGCCCTACAACCAACAAAAGAAATTTTTTAAAAAGGCAGCCTGGCATGAAAGTCTGTGAAGCTCTTTTTTTTTTTTTTGCCGGTTGTGGGGCCTGAACTCGGCCTGGGCGCTGTCCCTCAGCTCTTCAGCTCAAGGCTAGCGCTCTATCACTTGAGCCACAGCGCCACTTGTGGCTTTTTCTGCATATGTGGTGCTGAGGAATCAAACCCAGGGCCTCATGCATGCAAGGCAAGCACTCTACCACTGAGCCACCTTCCCAGCCCAAGTCTGTGAAGCTCTTATCTCCAATTTGTAAGGTTCAGTGAAAGGAGACCTACACATGGTTCAGGCAGAAAAGTTTATTGGGGAGGGGGGACGGGTAAGGGAGACCATATTGACAGCCTGCACAAGATGGAGCAGTATAGGGGGTGCAAGAGATGCCGGAAGAGGGGAAGGCAAATGTTGCAAGGGGAAAGGGGATAAAAAGGAGGGGAACTCATAATGGAGACTGATATTTAGGAAGAGGCCAGGGAGGAGGTATGGATGAAGGGAAGACCTCAGAGCCTGGGGGACCTCCCATTGCCCCCAGTCACCAATTACCTGTGCAGATTCACGATGGGAGAAAAATGCGGAAGGGGCCATTTTTCCCAAGCTGAACTAACACATTTAACCACCAGAAAACTGGAAGTAGCACTGTGGCTCAAAGCAGTAGTGCACTAGTCTTGAGCAAAAGAGCTCAGGGATATTGCCTAGGCACTGAGTTCAAGCCCCACAACTGACAAAAAACCCAACAACAACAACAAAACAAAACGAAAATCAAAAAAGTCTCAGACTTTCCTGCCTAGCCTGGCCTGGCCTGACTATCTTCACATTTCAGCCTCCTGAGTAGCTAGGATTACAGGCCACAAGTGCCTTCTAACGGCAGGGTAGCCAAGGATCCGAGTCTCTGCTTGTGTGAATTTAAAGTCTGACACCCACAAGCTGCTTGGCAAGCCATCTTGTGTGAGCTGAAAGGCCTTAGCTGGTTTTCACCCAGCAATTCACACTGGTGGAAGAAGGGCAAATGGGGTGAAATGTGTGTGTGTGTGTGTGTGTGTGTGTGTGTGTAGGGGGGGGGCATATTCACAGTGAGTTTTAAACTCAAAGCCTCTTAATAACAGTAACCTTGGACATTTGCATAGCTTTCAAAGTTGACAAAGGACAACTCCAGCAATGAATTTTTTTGTTTGTTTGTTTTGTTTTTTGTCATAGGGCCTGAACCCTGGGCCTGGGCACTGTCCCTCAGCTCTTCAGCTGAAGGCTAGCACTCAATCACTTGAGCCTCAACCCCGCTTCCGGCTTTTTCTGCTTATGTGGTGCTGAGGAATCGAACCCAGGGCTTCATGCATGCAAGGCAAGCACTTTACCACTGCGCCACCTTCCCAGCCCTCCAGCAATGAATTAGAATGACAAGAAAGGAGATGAACCAGACACCACTTGCTCATGCCTGTAATACTAGAGACTCAGGAGGCTAAGACCTGAGGATGGCGGTTCAAAGCCAGCCCAGGCAGGAAAATCTGTGATACTTTTTTATTTTTTGTCAGTCATGGGGCCTGAACTCTGGGCCTGTGCACTGTCCCTCAGGTCTTCAGCTCAAGGCTAGCGCTCTGCTGAAGTAGGAGGTCAGGTCTGGCTGGCGCCATATTGGCCACATGGTAGATGAGAGGGTCTGGCATCTTGTCTTCATGCTGGGGGAAGGAAACTGTCCGCCCTCCCCCCCAGTCACTTGCCTCCCAGGTGATGGGTGTGCCAAGACCCCTGGAGGCAGGAGCAGGCACTTGGCTCATAGGTTACTGAATCTGTCAGTCCAGTGCCTGGGACTGGGAATTTCCTGAGGATCTGCCCCCTGCGCCAACCTATTTAGGCCCTGACCAGCCTAAGCCACCAGGACTCCATGCCACGAGTGTCTCCGTGATTTTGTCCTGTCTCCTGGCTCATCTCCAGTCATCTTGGAGTCCCGATTCAGCTCTCCTTTGTTTTTTTTTGTTTTTTTTTTTTTTTGTCGGTCGTGGGGCTTGAACTCTGGGCCTGGGCGCTGTCCCTCAGCTCTTCAGCTCAAGGCGAGCGCTCTACCACTTGAGCTACAGCGCCACTTCCAGTTTTCTGGTGGTTTATTGGAGATAGGAGTCTCACGGTCTCTCCTGCCTGGACTGGCTTTGAACCGCGATCCTCAGATCTCAGCCTCCTGAGTAGCTAGGATTACAGGCGTGAGCCACCAGCGCCCGGCTCAGCTCTCCTTTGAAGCTGAGTTGGCTTGTTGGTATCATTCTTGTTATCTCTTTCCTCTTTAGCATGTTTCCTAACTGTGTTATCTGTATTTGAGTGCTGCAGGCCTTTGTGACAACTGGCAGCCTGAAGCCTGTTAACTGTATAATAAAGACCCCAATATTTCCTATTTTATTTTATTTATTTATTTAGTTTTTGGGTCCGGTCGTGGGGCCTGAACTCTGGGCCTTGGCGCTGTCCCTCAGCTCTTCAGCTCAAGGCTAGCGCTCTACCACTTGAGCCACAGTGCCACTTCTGGCTTTTTTCTTATGTGGTGCTGAGGAATCGAACCCAGGGCCTCGAGCATGCACGTCAAGTGCTCTACCACTGAGCCACCTTCCCAGCCCAATATTTCCTATTTTATTTTATTTTTATTTTTATTTTTTTTTTATTTTTTGGTCCGGTCGTGGGGCCTGAACTCTGGGCCTGGGCGCTGTCCCTCAGCTCTTCAGCTCAAGGCTAGCACTCTACCACTTGAGCCACAGCGCCACTTCCGGCTTTTTTTCTTATGTGGTGCTGAGGAATCGAACCCAGGGCCTCGAGCATGCAAGGCAAGTGCTCTACCACTGAGCCAACTTCCCAGCCCCAATATTTCCTATTTTAAAATGTGGCTTCTGGAATGATTTACCTTACAACATGGCGACCAACGTGGGGCGGCCCCAGTGCCAAGTAGGGCATCTGGGGTTTCTTGAAGCCACTGGTGATGGTCTCAGTGGGCATGGGACAGAAACTGCTACTGGGGAGGCACACTCCCTGGGAAGTTCCTGGGCTTTCCTGTGGGCTTTCCGTCACTGTCAGCCAGCACATCGACACCAGACTGGCCATCCAAACATCTTTTTGGAGTCACTTAGAAATCTTCCAGAAGTAAGTCTGTTTCTCTGTCCTGTACTTTGTCCTATATTGTGTTTTTTCTTTTTCTGAAACCTGGGGGCCCTTCCATCTAGAAATTGAAGAGGATAGGGGAGCCGACATGCTTGGTAACCCACCCTTCTTCCTCTCGATTGATGGATCTGAGGGGTTCTGGTGGCGCTGAGTGGGAGAAGCTCACTTGGCAGAATATGGTACTGTGGAGAGTTTTGCAGTTTCTGTGACTCTCATACAGTAGGGAGTTCTAGATACGGCTGTGTTGGGGGGGTCCACTCATGGTGGAAGAGGCCCCAGCTCAGCCAGCTTTTTCTGTGTTTGTCTTGGTCTGTGTCTCTTCTTGTGTTTGGTCTTGTGTCTTTTTTTTGTTTTTTTGGGTCCGGTCGTGCGGCCTGAACTCTGGGCCTGGGCCCTGTCCCTCAGCTCTTCAGCTCAAGGCTAGCGCTCTACCACTTAAGCCACAGCGCCACTTCCGGCTTTTTTCTTTTTGCTTATGTGGTGCTGAGGAATCTAACCCAAGGCCTCAGGCATGCAAGGCAGGCGCTCTACTACTGAGCTACCTTCCCAGCCTGGTCTTATGTCTTTATGGGGGAAATCACTATGTTCTGTACATCCCTTCTGCAAGGAGGCATTATGGAGTGTGCAGGCAGCTGAGGGCCTAGTTCAAACAACTTAGTTAATCTTAGCAGTTTAAAAATTAAGTGCTCCTGGCTAAAATTGGTGAAAAAAGTCAGGCAGCCAGCTGTGCTAAGAGATTAGCTTCAGGTAACTTTTCCCTTCTTCCAATTGATGGTATTCAAAAGGTCAATTGAATGCTGGGTTCTGGTGGCTCAAGCCTGTAATCCTAGCTACTCAGGAAGCTGAGATCTGAGGATTGCAGTTCAAAGCCAGCCCAGGCAGGAAAGTCTGTGAGACTCTTATCTCCAATAAGCCACTAGAAAACCGGAAGTGGCTCTGTGGCTTAAGCAGTACAGCGCTCGCCTTGAGCTGAAGACCTGAGGGACAGTGCTCAGGCCCAGAGTTCAAGCCCCACGACTGACCAAAAAAAAAAAAAGTCAATTGAGCTGGGAAGGTGGCTCAGTGGTAGAGTGCTTGCCTTGCTTGCATGAGGACCTGAGTTTGACTCCTTAGCACCACAGAAGCGGAAAAAGCCAGAAGTGTTGCTGTGGCTAAAGTGGTAGAATGCTAGCCTTGAGCTGAAGAGCTCAGGGACAGTGCCCAGGCCCAGAGTTCAGGCCCCATGACCAATGAAAAAACAAAACACAAACCAAAAAGGTCAATTGCTATATGCTCTAGATAATTAGGACAAAACTAGAGTCAAGTACTGGGTGGGTCAAATTTAGGCACCAGGGAACCCTCACCCCAGCATTCTTCAATAGAAATATTTGATATGCTGATATACTTTGGCAGAACAAACTAGCCCTGGAAAAAGTAGACCAGCAAAGTAATTTGTTAAAAATTCCACATGGTGGATGGTAGTGTCTGGCATCTTGTCTTCATGCTGGGGGAAGGAAATCCCCCCTGCCCATCACCTGCCTCCCAGGTGGTGGGCATGCTTGGTAGGGACAGGCACTTGGCTGATAGGTTACTGAATCTGTCATCCAGTGCCTGGGACTGGGAATTTCCTGAGAATCTGCCCCCTGCGATGACATATTTAGGCCCAGACCAGCCTGAGCTGCCAGGACTCCATCCTACATGTGTTTCCATCATCATATCATGTCTCCTGGCTTGTCTCCAGTCATCATGGAGTCCCCAATTCAGCTCTCTATTGGAGCTGAATTGGCTTGTTGGTATTGTTCTTGTTATTTCTTTTCCTCTTTAGCACGTTTCCTAGCTGTGTTATGTGTATTTGCGTGCTGCAGAGCTTTGTAACAACTGGTAGCCTGCAGCCTGTTAACTGTATAGACTCCAATATTCTATATATTAAAATGTGGCTTCTGGGATAATTTACCTTACAACACTACAGCTTTAGCCTATTGTACTAATGGGTTGCCAGGATGAGATATTATTAGGAGCACTATTTTACTCCAAACTGGATTTTATAGGCACCATTTAACTTTTAACAAATGCACAGAGCTTTTCTCCAGCTACAGCAGTGTAGTGTATTTAGCACACTAGTTTGCCTAACCATGCCCAAGTTACCTGTGTAGGCCTTTAGACAGATCTCAATAGGGACACACTCTCAGGTCCACAATCTTCTTTCCTGAATAGATGAATTTAGATGGTTGCTGCCAGCCCAAAAGTTACTACCAATGAGAACTTTGAGCAACTACAGGGAGTTGAGATCTTAAACTATCCCTCACATTTTACAATCTTAGCTTTATACTATCACAGATGACTAGCAAGTTCCTGTCCCTTTACAAGGTAGATAGTCATGGAAATTAGGCATGCTTACAAACTATCTTCTCATGACCTCTTGGCTCTGACCAATTTTTGAAGGGCCATGCACAAATGACTTCAGGATCTGACACCACCTCTTCCATCTGAGCAGTGGCTTACTGCCTCAGGATGCCCCATCATTGCCAGGGCCCCAGGAGTACCTTTCTCCATGCTGGAATAAATGTGCCCTTGGCATTTTCCTTAGTTGGTTGCTGGACTTGAACTCAGGGTTTGAGCACTGTCCCTCAGCTTTTCAGTTAAAGGCTAGCACTCTGCCACTTTGAACTCCAAAGCAATTCCACTTTTCTAGCACTTTGCTGGTGGATTAGCCATGACAATCTTAGGACCCTTTCTCTGCCTGGGCTGGCTTCAAACCAGTTTTCAGATCAATGAGTCTTATACACATGGCCACTTTACTCCAATTAAAAGCAACAAAAATGGTCACTGGAAGTAGTTCTTTTTTTTTTGTCAGTCTTGGGGCTTGAGCTCTGGGCCTGAGCGCTGTCATTCAGCTCTTCAGCTCAAGGCTAGTGCTCTACCACTTGAGCTACAGCGCCACTTCCTGTTTTCTGGTGATTTATTGGAGATAAGAGTTTCACGGATTTTTGTGCCTGGGCTGGCTTTGAACGGTGATCCTCAGATCTCAGCCTTTTGAGTTGCTAGATTACAGGTGTGAGCCACCAGCTCCCGGCTGGAAGTAGGTCTATAAGCATGGTCTAACCTGGAATCTTTTTGTTGGTAGTGGGGCTTCAACTCTGGGCCTGGGTGCTGTCCCTGAACTTGTTTTTGCTCAAGGCTAGCACTTTGCCATTTGAGCCACAAAGCCACTTCTGGCTTTTTCTGCTCATGTGGTGCTAAGGAATCGAACCCAGGGCCTCATGCATGCCACCTTCCCAGCCCCCTTTACCTGGAACTTATTAAGAGCCAACATCTGACAAACGTGGGCCTGCTGGAAACTGTTACCAAAAAAACTATAAGGGAAAGCTGTAATAGCAATTAAGCAATCATTTTGGTAATCCTAATTTACCTTTTTGGATTTCCAAAGAAACTTTTAGGACAACTTTAATTTTAAACTTTGTCTGGGAGGCCAGCCACTCCTTTAGTACTTCCCAGTTTTTACAACGAGGATGCCATTTTTTTAAATCCCTTTACCTAAATTGACTTTAATTTGCATTTAAATGCCTCATTGGAACACTGGGCACACCCATTACCTCTCAACCAAAAGATTTTTTTTTTTTAAGTCTAAGCAAGAATTACAAGCACTAACACGGTACCAAGAATCTAGAGTTAGCATCTTTTTGTCCCTTTAAAAATACATCCAATTGCAAAAATAGCATAGAAATCAAATTACATCACATAAATAAAATTTTAAACTCTTCTTTAAAACTTTTTCAATTTAAATACATCCTAAGGGGACAGTTTTAGAAATATTACAACACCAATTTTTACCATCAGATTTCCTGTGTCCATCTGCATGGAAAAGAGACAGGACGGGCTGGGAAGGTGGCTCAGTGGTAGAGCGCTTGCCTTGCATGCCTGAGGCCTTGGGTTGGATTCCTCAGCACCACATAAGCAAAAAGAAAAAAGCCGGAAGTGGCGCTGTGGCTCAAGTGGTAGAGCACTAGCCTTGAGCTGAAGAGCTGAGGGACAGCGCCCAGGCCCCATGACCGGACCCAAAAAAAAAAAAAAAAACAGAAAAGAGACAGGATGAAGATGGGACAGACAGTTGGCCCATCCTACAGAATGGGCATACACCCAATCTGACTCTGTAGGGTTAGATGAACTGCCTTTGTGCCAGCTTGCCCTCTTCCACGATGCGTGGACTGCCCCCAGGGCCTATCCCACCAAGCATGGAGCTGCTGAGCTGCACCTTTTCCAGAGCACCCCTAACCCCTGAAGATAAGCACACAAGCTTATCTTAAACTTTTCTGTCACTTTTAATCTATGGCTAAGAAACCATGCAGTTTAGACACACAGAAGAAGCAATGTCTTTAACAGTGGTAAATAAAACTTTATGTCCAAATTCTAACACTCACAAATTTTAGCAGTGGTGGGAAATAATCTCAAATTTCCAATGCGGTTTGCTAAACCAGATAACTCGATTACAATGCAAACAGCCTTATGCATCAAAATATCAGATTTTTGGTTTCCAAATTATAGAATGCTTACAAAATCTTTTTTTTTTCTTTTTTCTTATGTGGTGCTGAGGAATCGAACCCAGGGCCTCATGCATGCAAGGCAAGTGCTCTACCACTGAGCCTCCTTCCCAGCCCTCCTGACAAAATCTTTTAACTAAAGTTCTTTAAACAAATGCGATAACCCTTTTACACTTTCAGTAATGTCCAAACTTGCTGACGTTTTTTGCAGTTTAAACTTATACATTTTAACATCATGTTGACAATTTTTATCTTAACAAGTTCATACATACATTTTTGTGCACAAAGATCTTAAAGTGTGAAAAATGAGTATCAGCCATACATTTTCCTGAATTTTAGTGGCAAAAGATCTTTTTTTCTTGCCAATCTTACTCTTGATGACCAAGATTAAGACAAAATTTTTATTTTATTTTAATTTATTTTATTTTTTATTGTGAAAATACTGTACAGAGGGGTTACAATTACATGGGCAAGATAATGAGTACATTTCTTATCAAGCATTGTAGCCTCCTCCTTTGTTTCCCCTTCCCATCTCTTCCAATCCTTCCCCCACCTCCCCACCCAATCCTCCTCCCAAGACAAAATTTTTAACAAATTACTTTGTTGGTCTACTTTTTTTTTCAGGGCTAGCTTGTACTACCAAGGCATATTAGCATATCAAGTACTGAGTGGGGGTTCCCTGGTGCCCAAATTTGACCCTCTCCGAACTTGACTCTAGTTTTGGCCCAATTGTCTGCCCAAATTTGACCAACCCCATACTTGACTCTAGTTTTGGCCCAATTGTCTAGAGCATTTTACACATCAACTGACCTTTTGAATACCGTCAAAAGGAGAGGTTATAGGAAGCTAATCTCTCAGCACTGTAGGCTGACTTTTTTTTTTTTTCAGCCAATTTTAGCCAGGAGCACTGAATTTTTAAACTAAGATTAGCTGGTTGTTTGAACCAGGCCCTCAGCTGCCTGCACATTCCATAATGCCTCCTTGCAGAAGGTGGGTACAGAACATAGCAGGCTTTGATTTCCTCCCATAAATACACAAGACCAAACACAAACCAACCAAAATAAAAAACAAAAAAACAAAAAACAAAAAATAAGAACAGCTGGAATTTTTAAAAAATGACCAAACACAAGAAGAGACACAAGACCAAAGACAAACACAGAAAAAGCCAGCTGAGCTGGGGCCTTTCCCACCATGAGTGGACCCCCCAACACAACCGTATCCAGAACTCCCTACTGTATGAGTCACAGAATCTGCAAAACTCTCCACAGTACCACAGTCTGCCAAGTGAGCTTCTCCCACTCTCAGTTCTGTTGATCAAGAGGAAGAAGTGTAGGTCACCAAGCATGTCTGCTCCCCTATCATCTTCAATTTCTAGATGGACGGGCCCCCAGGTTTCAGAAAAACATAAAAACAATATAGGACAGAGAAACAGAGACTTACTTCTGGAAGACTTCTAAGTGACTCCAAAAAGATGTGTGGATGGCCAGTCTGGTGTCGACCTGCTGGCTGCCAGTGGCAGAAAGCCCACAGGGCCCAGGAACTTCCCAGGGAGTATGCCTCCCCTGTAGCAGTTTCTGTCCCATGCCCACTGAGACCATCCAACAGTGGCTTCAAGAAACCCCAGATGCCCTACTTGGCACTGGGGCCCCACGTTGGGTGCCATATGTTGTAAGGTGAATCATCCCAGAAGCCACATTTTTAAGTATAGAATATTGGAGTCTTTATTATAGTTAGCAGGCTGCAGGATGTCAGTTGTTACAAAGGCCTGCAGCACGCAAATACACATAACTCAGCTAGGAAACATGTTAAAGAAGAAAGAGATAACAAGAACAATACCAACAAGCCAACTCAGCTCCAATGGAGAGCTGAATTAGGACTCCGTAATGACTGGAGACGAGACAGGAGACAGGACACAATCACTAAGACACACAAGGCATGGAGTCTTGGTGGCTTAGGCTGGTCCAGGCCTAAATAGGTTGGCACAGGGGGCAGGTCCTCGGGAAATTCCTAGTCCCAGGCACTGGACTGACAGATTAATAACCTATCAGCCAAGTGCTTGCCCCTGCCTCCAGGGGTCTGGGCAAGCCTATTACCTGGAAGGTAGGTGATGGGGGAAGGGAGGGTGCCTTCCCCCAGCATGAAGACAAGATGCCAAACCCTCCCTACCATCCACCATGTGGCCAATATGGCGCCAGCCAGACCTGATCTCATTACTTCAAAACCATACTTCCAGACTTCCAGTTGTGTGTGTGTGTGTGTGTGTGTGTGTGTGTCTAATTGAAAATAAGACTTACAGACTTTCCTATCTGGCCTGGCTTTGAACCTCAATCTTCAAATCTCAGGCTTCTGAGTGGCTGGTATTAAGATCTGAAGTAAGGAGGTCAGGTCTGGCTGGTGCCATCTTGACCACATGGTGAATTGTAGGGTCTGGCATCTTGTCTTCATGCTGGGGGAAGAACCCTCCCCACCCCTCCTTCACCTGCCTCCCAGGTAATGGGCATGCTTGGATCCCTGAAGACCAGGGCAGGCACTTGGCTGATAGGTTACTGAATCTGGAATTTTCTGAGGATCTACCCCCCTTGTGCCCCCCTATTTAGGCCCAGACCAGCCTAGCCACCAGGGGATGCCACATGTGTCTCTGTGATCCTGTCCTGTGTCCTGTGTCCTGGCTCGTCTCCAGTCATCATGGAGTCCCAATTCAGCTCTCCATTGGAGCTGAATTGGCTTATTGGTATTGTTTGTGTTGTTTCTTTCCTCTTTAGCATGTTTCTTAGCTGGGTTATGTGTATTTGCATGCTGCAGGCCTTTGTAACAACTAGTGGCCTGCAGCCTGTTAACTGTATAGTAAAGACAACATTATTCTATATTTTAAAATGTGGCTTCTGGGATGATTCACCTTACAACAGATCCATCACAACCATCTGAGGGGACCACATGAAGTCAGATACACACAGGAGAAAGATTATTATAAGGTTTATTAGTGAAGTAGGCCCTGAGACTTGAGCTGATACAGCTTCTTTCCAGGCTTTGCTTTTGTTTTAGGGATTTTAGAAAAAAACCTTTAAACAAGGTTAACTAGACCTTGGCTCCAACCAGCCCAGTTCCTAGAATGGAAAGAATGCCTCTAGGTCCCCTTCCCCTTAACAACCTAACCCAATTTGATTGTTCAGTTAAGGACTGACCCATAAAACAGATTGGTTGCAATCTGGCTCCAACTGGTGCTTGCGGTAAACCCTGCCTTTTGCATATGCTTATGGTAAACTCCACCTGTTGGCCTCCTGTGTGTGGTCTGGTATGACCCCATTGGTCACCCCATTGGTCACCTGTGCTTGACCAGGCTTGACCTCATGGATTTTGCTTTTAAAAACCAAAGAATGGGGGCCACTCAGGGTCGCAGTATCAGCTCCTGAGCCTGTTCTGCTGCCTAGGCCCATCAGTGTAGGAACCTTCTCAATAAAGTTGCTTCTTTAGTAACAACTTTGTTGCGATGGGCTCTGTCACTCCCGACAACTAGGTGGGCTTGCCTGCCTGAGTTGGGGTCTTCCTACTACAATTAGAGGGGCCATATCTCCCCTAGGAAGAGGGAGTAATATGGCATATGCCCCTATCCAGGTGGGTAGCTCTCTTTAGTGGCCTGGGGAGGTAGGTGAAGGGTGGGGGAAGGAGTGGACAGCTATAAGGGGGGAACTCGGGTGGGAGGGGCTCAGGTCTGGGTGGAGCTGAGGACTGGAGATGGGGATAATACTAACAGCTAGGATTACAAGCATTAGCCACCAGCAGCTGGCAGAATTTAGAGGTTTGAGATCTGGGCCCATTGGGTTGGTATGGGAACTGAACCCTTAAGGGAGAGCTAGTTCCAATGTGGCTTAGCCTATGTACAATTTAGTCGCTGATGCTTGCTGCAGTGAAAGATGAATGATCGAATTTTGAAAGGAGGGAACTGGGAGCTGTGGCCTCCAAGATGGGGTAGGGACAGCTGGAGGGGTAGGGCTGAGGACCCCAGCCAGACGGAGGAAGTAGTTAGAGAAAATTCAATCAAAATGAGATTTATGTAAATCAAACCTTATTTGATTTCAGGTCCTTTGTTTTAAAGGACCTGAAACACCCTTGGCAGGGGTGTTTTTGGTTTTGAGTTTTTCTTCCCCTTTTTGTGAAGAGAAAAAAGGCGTAAGGTGTGGAGGGGTTGCAGTTTAAGCCACCAGAATTTAAGGAATGCCAGGAAGCTGTTGAAGGAACTTTAGGGAATCTTTCAGAAAATGTTAAGACAAAATCTTTTAAGGTAAGTCACCACAGAAGCCACATTATAAAATATAGACTATTGGAGTCTTTATTATATAGTTAACAGGCTGCAGGCCACCAGTTGTAACAAAGGCCTGCAGCACGCAAATACACATAACCCAGCCAGGAAACATGATAAAGAGGAAAGAAATAACAAAAACAATACCAACAAGCCAATTCAGCTCCAATGGAGAGCTGAATTGGGACTCCATGATGACTGGAGATGAGCAAGGAGACAGGACACAGGACAAGATCACAGAGACACATGTGGCTTGGTGTCTTGGTGGCTGGGCTGGTCCGGGCCTAAATAGGGTTGGCACAGGGTGGACAGATCCTCAGGAAATTCCTAGTCCCAGACACTGGACTGAAAGATTCAGTAACCTATCAGCCAAGTGACTGCTCCTGTTTCCAGGGATGCAAGCATGCTTATCACCTGGGAGTCAGGTGATGAGCAGGGGCTTTTCCTTCTCCCAGCATGAAGACAAGATGCCAGACCTTACAATCCACCTTGTGGCCAATATGGTGCAGGACAGACCTGACCTCCTTACTTCAATAATGTTAGGTTTTTAAAGAGGTTGCCGAGTAAGAACAACACCATGCATGTATTATTCAGGTAAAGGGTAGGTTTATTCATTGTTCCAGCTGGAACCAGGCCAGGTTGGCACTCCATGGGCCTGAGAAAGAAGGCTTCTGACCCCCGCCCATGCCTTATCTAGGGTAGGGACCTGGGATGGAGTGGCGACATAAAAGGAGGTGAGACCAGGTGGGAGAAAGGTGTGGCCACATGGAATCCAGATGTGACCTCTTCCAGGTGTGCCAGTTGCCTAGGTAACGAAGGTACTGGTTAGAGACTTGGCTGGGAGGAGGGCAGAGTCTGCTCATCCATGAGCTGACTTTACAAATAATAATAATAAAGATAAGGGGCTGTGAAGGTGGCTCAGTGGTAGAGTGCTTGCCTTGCATGCATGAGGCCTTGGGTTCAATTCCTCAGTACCACATAAGCAGAAAAAGCTGGAAGTGGCGCTGTGGCTCAAGTGGTAGAAGTGCTGGTCTTGAGCTTAAGAGCTGAGGGACAGCGCCCAGGCCCAGAGTTCAGGCTTCACTGCTGACAAAAAAAAAAAAAAAAAAGGTAAAGTGGTTGTGGATACTCTTCCCTCCCCTTTCCCCCTCTGTCCCCGTATCCTCCCCACTCTTCCTCCTTCCTCTCCCCTCTCCTATCTCTTATCAGGTTGACAAACAAGGTCAATATCCTGCCTCAGATTCTTGAACTCTGGACTTGAGCGCTGTCTCTCAGCTCTTCAGCTCTTTAGCTCAAGGCTAATGTTCTACCACTTGAGCCATAGTACCACTTCCAGTTTTCGGGGGGGGTGGTGGTGGTGGTGGTGGTGGTGGTGGTGGTGGTGGTGGTGGTGTGTTATTGGAGATAAGTTTCACGGACTTTCCTACTTTCCTGCTCAGGCTGGCTTTGAACTGAGATCCTCAGATCTCAGCTTCCTGAGTCGTTAGGATTATAGGCCTGAGCCACTAGCACCCTGCTCCCTGTGATTTCTGACTGCAGCTAGTGTCTGCTGCTGTCCTCACTGCCTTGTGGAGACAACATTGTTTTTTGTTTTTGTTTTTTGCATATTATGGTTTTGAACTGAAGTAAGGCCTGGCCGGTTCCATATTAGCCACATGGTTGGATGGTAGGGTCTGGCATCTTGTCTTCATGATGGAAGAAGGCAATGCCAGGCCCATCACCTGCTTCCCAGGTGATGGGCATGCTGATAGGTTACTGAGTCTGTCAGTCCAGTGCCTGGGACTGGGAATTTCCTGAGGATCTGCCCCCTGCGCAGACCTATTTAGGCCTGGACCAGCCTAGCCACCAGGGGATGCCACATGTGTCTGTGATCCAGTCCTGTGTCCTGTGTCCTGGCTCGTCTCCAGTCATCGTGGAGTCCCAATTCAGCTCTCCATTGGAGCTGAATTGGCTTGTTGGTATTGTTCTTGTTATTTCTTTCCTCTTTAGCCTGTTTTCTAACAGTGTCATGTGTATTTGGGTGCTGCAGGCCTTTGTAACAACTGGACGCCTGCTAACTGTATGATAAAAACTGTAATATTCTATATTTTAAAATATGGCTTCTGGAATGATTCACCTTACAACAGAACTTTGGGCCTAGCAATTTCTCGGCCTATTATTTCTAATAGGGTCTTACATTTTATCCCTGACTGGCCTGGACCAAGATCTTCCTAGTTACACACAAGACGGGCACAAGCCACTGTGTTCAGCCTTTTTTTTTTTTTTTTTTTTGGTCAGTCATGGGGCTTGAACTCTGGGCCTGAGCACTGTCCCTGCTCTCTTCAGTTCAAGGCGAGTGCTCTACTGCTTGAGCCACAATGCTACTTCTGGTTTTCTAGTAGTTTATTGGAGATAAGAGTCTCACAGACTTTTCTGCCCAGGCTGGCTTTGAACCACGATCCTCAGATCTCAGCCTCCTAGGATTACAGGTGTGAGCCACTGGCACCCTGCTGTGTTCAGCTTTTTGTCTTGAAATATGGATAGTGGGTCTAACTACTGCCATCTTAGTGGATGATGGGGATTTTCTGAAAACTTTTTTTTTTTTGGGTGGGGGGGGTCCGGTCGTGGGGCCTGAACCAAATCTGGGCCTGGGCGCTGTCCCTCAGCTCTTCAGCTTAAGGCTAGCACTCTACCACTTGAGCCACAGCGCCACTTCCGGCTTTTTTCTTTTTGCTTATGTGGTGCTGAGGAATTGAACCCAGGGCCTTGAGCATGCAAGGCAAGTGCTCTACCACTGAGCCACCTTCCCAGCCCATTCTGAAAACTTTTTAAGAGGTGAAACCCCACTCCCACACCCAAGTAGGCATGCCTGAATTCCTAGAGACAGGGGTGGGGACTTGGAATGGTTACTGGACCTGCCAGACTGATACCACAAACTCACTCTGTGACCCTGCCCCTTGTATTCTTTTCCCCCTCCCCCCCCCCCATCCTGTGTTTTTTTTTTTTTTTTTTTTGTCAGTCATGGGTGCTGAACTCTGGGCCAGGGCACTGGTGTTGTTCCTCAGCTTTTCAGCTCAAGGCTAGTGCTCTACCATTTGTTCTACAGCGCCACTTCTGGCCTTTTCTGCTTATGTGGTGCTGAGGAATTGAACCCAGGGCCTCATGCATTAAAGGCAATCTACCACTGAGCCACCGTCCCAGCCCCTCCCGTGCCATTTTGTGCCATGCCTTGTGTCTCCTTCCGCTCCTCAGGTCACTATGATCCCCCGCTTCAGCTATCTCTTAGAGTTGATCTCCTTTTTTGAGATTTTCTTTCTTTCTTTCTTTCTTTCTTTCTTTCTTTCTTTCTTTCTTTCTTTCTTTCTTTCTTTCTTTCTTTCTTTCTTTCTTTCTTGGGGCTTGAACTCAGGGCCTTGGAACTGTCCCTGAACTTTTTTTTTTTTGGTCCAGTCATGGGGCCTGAACTCTGGGCATGGGCGCTGTCCCTCAGCTCTTCAGCTCAAGGCTAGCACTCTACCACTTGAGCCACAGCGCCACTTCCGGCTTTTTTTCCCTGCTTATGTGGTGTTGAGGAATCGAACCCAGGGCCTCATGCATACCAGGCAAGTGCTCTACCACTGAGCCACCTTCTCAGCCCATGACCCTGAACTTCTTTTGCTATTACTTGAGCCACAGTGCCACTTCTAGCCTTTTCAGTTTATGTGGTAATGAGTAATCAAACCTAGGGCTTCATGCATGCGAGGCAAACACTTTAACACATTTCCAGTGCCCCAGGTATGGCTTTCTAGATTTGTTTCAGACCACTTGTGAGACCTAGGCTTAACACATTTTTTTGGGGGGGGGTTTCGGTCTTGGGGCCTGAACTCTGGGCCTGGGCACTGTCCCTCAGCTCTTCAGCTCAAGGCTAGCACTCTACCACTTGAGTCACAGAGCCACTTCCGGCTCTTTTCTTTTTTGCTTATGTGGTGCTGAGGAATCGAACCCAGGGCCTCATGCATGCAAGGCAAGCACTCTACCACTGAGCCACCTTCCCAGCCCTAACAAATGTTTCTGTGCCACTGAGAACATAGGTATAGGCAAAAAGTGCAGAAGAGCTGAGTCAGAAAGAAGCCTTTCTTTTCTTTTTTTTTTTTTTTTGGTCGGTCATGGGGCTTGAACTTTGGGCCTGTGCACTGCTCCTCAGCTCTTCAGCTCAAGGCTAGTGCTCTACCACTTGAGCTACGGCACCACTTCTTGTTTTCTAGTGGTTTATTGGAGATAGGAGTCTCACCACGGTCTTTCCTGCCCGGGCTGGCTTTGAACCGTGATCCTCAGATCTCAACCTCCTGAGTAGCTAGGATTACAGGCGTGAGCCACTGGTGCCCAGCTGAAAGAAGCCATTTGTAATGAATAGCTTAGGACACTAATATGGACATAAATAGCAGAATAGTACTTTTTTTTTTTTGGTCCTTTTGTCGTGGGGCCTGAACTCTGGGCGTGGGCACTGTCCCTCAACTCTTCAGCTCAAGGCTAGCACTCTACCACTTAAGCCACAGCGCCACTTCTGGCTTTTTCTGTTTATGTGGTGCTGAGGAATCGAACCCAGGGCCTTATACATGCGAAGCAAGCACTCAAGCACTGAGCCACCTTCCTAGCTCCAGTAGTACTTTTTATTAAGGCATCATTTTTACAAAAGCACCATTAAAAGCTCTTTGTGGGCTGGGAAGGTGGCTCAGTGGTAGAGTGCTTGCCTTGCATGCATGAGGCCCTGAGTTCGATTCCTCAGCAACACATAAATAGAAAAAGCCAGAAGTGGCACTGTGGCTCAAGTGGTAGAGCACTAGCCTTGAGCTGAAGAGCTGAGGCACAGCGCCCAGGCCCAGAGTTCAGGCCCCATGACCATTAAAAAAAAAAGTTTATTGTTCTGCTTAAGTTTCAATAACACCCCTAAGCTGGAGGTATGGCTCAAGTGGTAAAGCTGGCCCTTGGCCAGGGTAAGGTCCTGAATTAAAACTCCAGTCTAGTCAAAAGAAACAAAAAAGTGTATATGGTAGTTCATGCCTGTAATCCTAGATACTCTGGAGGCTGAGAGCTGAGAATTGAAACTCAAGACCTGGGCAGGAAAGTTCATGAGCCTTTTTTTCCTTTTTTGTAGGTCATGGGGCTTGAACTCTGGGCCTGGGCACTGTCCTGAGCTCTTCAACTCAAGGCTAGTGCTCTACCACTTTGAGTCACAGCTTCATTTGCAGTTTTCTGGTGGTTAACTGGAGATAGGAGTTTCATGGACTTTCCTGCCTGGGCTGGCTGTGAACCACAATCCTCAGATCTCAGCCTCCTGATTAGCTAGGATTACTGGCTGCATCTGGCAAGTCCTCCAGACTCTTATCTCCAATAAACTACTAAGAAAAAGATAAGTGGTGCTGTGGCTCAGGTGGCAGAGCATAACTTTGAGCCTCCCCCCCCAAAAAAAGCTTAGGGACAGTGTGCAGGCTCTGAGTTCAAGCCCCAAGACTGGCACAAAACAAAACACAGAAAAAAGCTGGGGGCTGGTGGCTCACACCTTTAATCCTAGCTACTCAGGAGGCTGAGATCTGAGGATTGCAGTTCAAAGCCATCTGGGACAGGAATGTCCATGAGACTCTTATTTCCAATTAACTACCAGAATACCTAAAGTAGAACTATGGCTCTAATGGTAGAGGGTTAGCCTTGAGCTAAAGGAGTACAGCAACAGTGCCAGGACCCAGAGTTCAAGCCTAGGACTAGCCAAAAAAAAAAAAAAAAAGTACTGGACTTTTCTGTCCAGCTGGCTTTGAACCATCATCCTCAGATTTCAGCCTTTTCAGTAGTTAGGATTACACGTATGAGCTCAAAACACCCAGTGGTGTTTTGAGCGGGTGAGGGGAAGGAGGTGTGCTGGTCCTCTTGAATTCAGGATCTGGGTGCTGTCCCTGAGTTTTATGCTCAGGGCTAGTGCTCTACCATTTGAGCCACAGCTCCACTTTCAGGTTTTGGTAGTGAAATAAGGATACTGGGTCTAACCATCACCATCTTGGCCTCGTGGTGGATAGTAGGGAATTGGGTTTAACTGGCATCTTGTGATCACAGTAGAGGCAGGGAAGTCCCTGTCTCATCACCCCTGGCTGATGGGTGTGCCTGGATTCCTAGAGGCAGGGGAACTTGGACAATATGTTACTGACCTACCAGTCCTGTGCCATGCAGTCAGGAGACTCTGAACTTTGAAGCTCCCTGTGACACTGTCCCATTACCTGGACCCTATTTAGGCCAGGACCAGCTCTGGCACCAGTGTGTCATGCCTCATATCTCCTGGCTCTCTGCTCACTAAGGCTCTCCACTGAAGTTGATCTAGTTAGTTGGTATTGTTTTTCTGCTTTTTCTCTCTTTCTCTTTCTCTTATTTCCCAGTCTAGGCACTTGAGCTCAGGCCCTGGGCTTTGTCCCTGAGTCTCTCTGTGGTCAAGACTGGCACTCTAACACTTGAGCCACAGTGCCCCTCCCAGCTTTTTCTGTTTTTGTGGTACTGAGGAATTGAACCCAGGGCTTCATGCATGTTAGGCAAGCACTCTACCACTAAGCCACATTCCCAGCCCCTCTGTTCTCTTTTTGCTTCACTATGGCTCAGTTTTCTTTTTTTTTCTTTTTGTCATTGTGGGGCTTGAACTCTGGGTCTGGGCACTGCCCCTCACTCTTCAGCTGAAGGGTAGGGCTCTATCACAGTGCCACTTCCAGTTTTTCTGAATGGTTTATTGGAAATAAAAGTCTCACAGACTTTCCTGGCTCTGAACCTGGATCCTCAGATCTCAGCCTCCTGAGTAGCTAGGATTAAAAGCATGAGCCACTGGCACCCAGTATGGCTCAGTTTTCTTTTCTTTTTTTTCTTTTTTTTGTTGGTCATGGGGTTTGAACTCTGGGCCTGGGCTCTGTCCTTCATTTCTTCAGCTCAAGGCTAGTGCTCTACCACCTGAGCCATATCACCACTTCCAGTTTTCTGAATGGTTAATTGGAGATAAGAGTCTCAAGAACTTTCTTGCTGGGGCTGGCTTTGAAGTGCGATCCTCAGATCTCAGCCTCTTGAGTAGCTAGGATTTCAGGCATGAGCCACCATGCCCGGCTAATGGCTGTTTTCTTTTTTCTTTTTTCTTTTTTTTTGTGTTGGTCATGGGGCTTGAACTCTGGGCCTGGGCGCTGTCCCTCAGCAATTCAGCTCAAGGTGAGTGCTCTACCACTTGAGCCACAGCACCACTTCCTGCTTTCTGAGTGTTTATTGGAGATAAGAGTTTCATGGACTTTTCTTCCCGGGCTGGCTTTGAACCCTGATCCTCAGATCTCAGCCTCCTGAGTAGCTAGGATTACAGGTGTGAGCCACTGGTGCTCGGCTTTTCTTTTTTTGGTTAGTTGGGCTTGAACTCTAGGCCTGGGCATTGTCCCTCAGCTCTTCAGCTCAAGGTTAGTTCTCTAACACTTGAGCAACAGTACCACTTCCGGCCTTTTCTGTTTATGTGGTGCTAAGGAATCGAACCCAGGGCCTCATGCGTGTGAGTCAAGCATTCTCCTGCCGAGCCACCTTCCCAGCCCTATGGCTCAGTTTTCTAACAGTGTTAATTAAGTATATTCAAGGCTGCAAGTTTTCTGGGGACATGTATCCATCTGCAGCTGCTGACTCTCTAATAAAGACTCCTAATTTGACTCCTCATAATGTGGTTTCTCTGTTTTGTTTTTTTTTGTGTGACTGATTTCCCATACAACAGTAGTTAATTGGAGATAGGAATCTAATGGACTTTCCTGCCCAGGCTGGATTCAAACCTTGACCTGAGATATCAGCTTCCCAAGTAGCTAGGATTACAAGGCATGAGTTACTGGTACCTGGCTTGTCAGTGGGATTTTTTTTTTTTTAGTTGATAATGAGGCCTGAACTCTGGGCCTCATTATCTTGAGCTGTTCAGCTCAAGGCTAGTGGTAACACTTGAGCCAAAGTGCCACTTCTGGCTTTTTCTGCTTATGTGGTACTGAGGAATTGAACCCAAGATCTCATGCATGCAAGGCAAGCACTCTGCCACTGATCTACCTTCCCAGCCCTTGTCAGTGGGTTTTGTTTTTGGGGGTTGGTCATGGGGCTTGAACTCTGGGCTTGGGTGCTGTCCCTGTGCTCTTCAGCTGAAGGCGAGCACTCTACCGCTTGAGCCATAGCACCACTTCTGGTTTCCTGGTGGTTAATTGGAGATAAGAGTCTCACGGACTTTTCTGCCTGGGCTGGCTTTGAACTGTGATCTTCAGATCTCAGCCTCCTCAGTAGCTAGGATTACAGGCGTGAGCCACCGGCGCCTGGCGTCAGTGGGTTTTTAAGTGCTTGCCTGACACATCCCACCACTGGAACGCATCATCACTTCCAGACTCCTATTGAAGTTCTCAATTTGACCTACTATACAAAGGCTCTAGGACCATGAGAGATTTATGCGGCAGGAGAAATGCAAGGCAGAGTGGATTGGGGTAGGACAGGGCAGGGAGGAAGGAAAAGTGAGTGTGAAGGTGAGAAACAAGCTTTTCAGACATGTGGGCTAAGGCTATGTTCAGTGAGCAGAGGCCATCCTCCTGGAGTAGATGCACCTGTGCACCCACGTGTTACTGCTTCCTCTTTCTGCTTTCTTAGTCTTTCAAGACTCTGATGGAGTTCTGTTCTTTCTCAGAGGGATTCTGAATGTTCTTTGGGCTATACAGATGCTGCCTGGAACCAACCAGAGCCCAAACTCTGCTATTGGTCTTGCAATTTTGGTCTATAAAATAGGGGCAATGGCACTTGGTTTGACACAGAATGAGCACTGAACAAGGACATCTAAGGGACATGCACAGCACAGGGATGGGAAAATACTAAGTGAGTTGGCAAATGGCAGCCCCTTTTCCTTCCTGCTGTCTAGCCATAGCAGATTGCAGACGCCACTGGCTTTCCTGGATCCCCTGAAAGGCATTGTCTTGGCCAGATTGGCTGTCAGATCAGATTTTTCAGGAAAATCTAAAGAGGGAAAGGGAGGTGCTTAGGAGGGACGGGGGATGGGGGAGAATGATGAAAGAAATTACATTGATCTAGATACACTGGACTTACAAACTGCCATGGTAAATGATAACTACTTTTTTTTTTTTTGCCAGTCCTGGGAGTTAAACTCAGGGTCTGGACATCATCCATGAGCTTTTTTTGTTAGCACTCTACCACTTGAGCCACAGTGCCACTTACAGCATTTTCTGTGTATGTGGTACTGAGGAATTGAACCTAGGGCTTCATGCATGCTAGGCAAGCACTCTACACATTTCCAGTCCAGCTACTTTGTTTTGTACATCTACTTAAAGATAATAAAACATAACAGGGGAGAGGAATAAAAGAGAAAAATCCAAACTCATGCTGTTTACAAACAAGGCTTTGAAGGTTCAATGTGGATGAGTAGATAATATTAATCTAAAGCGAGCTGGTGTAACTATACAAATAGCAAAAGAATAATATTCAAGACAGTTGTGTTTGGGGAACAAAGGATGAAGTCCAGGGCAAAGCAAAACCCCGTATCACGAGCTACAGACTCAGTACTGACAAAAGTATTCACAAGGCAAAAGGTTGGGCCCTGGGGGTTCACGCCTGTAATCCAAGTTACTCAGGAAGCTGAGGTCTAAGGATTGCAGTTTGAAGCCAGCCTGGGCAGAATAGTTTGTGAGACTTTTATCTCCAATTAACCAGCAAAAACTAGAAGTGGAGTTGTGGTTTAAGTGGTAGAGCACCAGCCTTGTAAGCAAAAGCCAAGTGCCAGTGGTTCATGCCTATAATCATAGCTATTCAGGAGGCTGGACTAAGGGGATTCATGGTTCTAAGCCAGCCAGGGCAGGAAAGTCTAGTCTATGAGACTCTTATCTCCAAAAAAGCTGGAAGTGGGGCTGTGGTTCATGTGGTACAACACTAGTTCTGAGCAAAAAACCTCAGGGACAATGCTCCAGTCTCCCTTCTCCCAGTCATGGGGCCTGAACTCTGAGCCTGGGCACTGTCCTTCAGCTCTTCAGCTCAAGGCTAGCGTTCTACCACTTGAGCCACAGTGCCACTTCCGTTTTTTTTTTCTGCTTATGTGGTGCTAAGGAATCGAACCCAAGGCCTCATGCATGTGAGGCAAACACTCTACCACTGAGCCACATTCCTAGCCCCAGTGCTCAGGCCTTGAGTTCAAGCCCCAGGACTGGCATACACACACACAAAAAATGAATCAAGAGCACAGGCCTTGAGTTCAAGCCTTACTTTTGGCACAAACAAAAATGAAACAAAATGCAAGTGAGGGAATTGAAAAGTGCCAGAATCATCATCATGCAAATAGGCCATGTAAGTGGACCAGCTCTCCAGTGTGTTACTTAATAGTACATCCTCAGCCAGGTGGCTCGTGACTATAATTTTAGCTACTCAGGAGGCTGAGGATCACGATTTGAAGCCAGCTTAGTCAGGGAAGGTCTTGAGACTCATATCTTGAATAAATAAATCAGAAAAATCTGGAAGTGGGGGTGTGGCTCAAGTGGTAAAGGGCTAGCCTTGAGCACAAAGAGGCTCAGGGACAGTGCCCAGGTCCAGAGTTCAGTATGCAAAATAATAATAATAATAATAATAATAATAATAATAATAATAATACAAATATATTCTCAACACATAGAAAACAATCAGTAAGTGAAAAGACAATTCACAGGAGAATGGGAAAAAAAACCTTGTAAATCATAATAGATTATAAAGGGGCTTGTACATATTTTTTTGTGTGTGAAAGATTGGAAATTGAACTTAGTATTTGACAATTTTGCTCACTGGCTGGTGCTCTACCACCTGAACTATGCCTCCAGCCCCAATTGTATCTAAAGCTTATTTGTTAAGTATAATAAAGGGGTGAATTGATCAACATATATTGTACACCTAGGTATAAAAATAGAATAAATATAGAAATATCAAAATAACACTCCTTTGTACAATTAATTGATGCTTAAAAAAAAAAGCCAACAAACTTCAGCTGGGTGCTGGTGGCTTACATCTGTAGTCCTAGTTACTCTGGAGACTGAAATCTGAGGATCACGATTCAAAGCCAGCCCAAGTAGGAAAGTTCTTTTTTTTTTTGGTCTAGTCATGGGGCCTGAACTCTGCGCCTTGGTGCTGTCCCTCAGCTCTTCAGCTCAAGGCTAGCGCTCTACCACTTGAACCAAAGTGCCACTTCCGGCTTTTTTTCTTTTTGCTGAGGAATCGAACCCAGGGCCTCAGGCATGCAAGGCAAGCGCTCTGCCACTGAGCCACCTTCCCAGCCCAAGCAGGAAAGATCTTGAAATTCTTTTTTTTTTTTTTTTGTCTGTCCTGGGCCTTGAACTTAGCACCTGGGTACTGTCCCTGAGCTTTTCTGCTCAAGGCTAGCACTCTACCACGTCAGCCACAGCACCACTTTTTTCTGTTCATGTGGTATTGAGGAATTGAACCCAGGGCTTCATGCATGCCAGGCAAGCACTCTACATCCACATTCCCAGCCCCAATCCTTGAAATTCTTATCTCCAATAAACTACCCCTACCCCAAACAAAACCAAACAAAAGAAAATGGAAGTGGAGTTGCAGCTCAATTGTTAGAATGCTAGCTAGCCTTGAGTAATTGAAGCTCAGGGACAGGGCCTAAGATCTGAGTTTAAGCTTCAAGATCAGCACAAAAAAGACCCCCAAAACAAAAACAAACCTTTTATGACTTTACGATTAAAAGACCAATAACCCAGAGGAGAACTCAGGGCAGGTGTGGGGCCCTGGATTCAAACCCTAGTACTACAAACAAAACTCCAACTTATTACCTGAAAATGGGAAAAGGATTTGAATAGTTTTTCTGTAAATATAAAAATGACCCATAAACACCTAGGAAAACTCATAACATCATTAATTACCAGGGAAATGCAAAACAATGGACAATGACTTGAAATCCAAGATTACCAAATTATAAAACCTTCATCTCACTTGATAGGTTAAATCTCAAAATGAAATCCTAATGAGAGGGCTGGGAAGGTGGCTCAGTGGTAGAGCACTTGCCTTGCATGCATGAGGCCCTGGGTTCGATTCCTTAGCACCACATAAGCAAAAAGAAAAAAAGCCGGAAGTGGCGCTGTGGCTCAAGTGTTAGAGCGCTAGCCTTGAACTGAAGAGCTGAGGGACAGTGCCCAGGCCCAGAGTTCAGGCCCCACGACCGGACCCCCCCCCAAAAAAAATCCTAATGAGAAAAAGAAATGGACAATAAAATACTGCCTCATATTTATGGGAGTGACTAGACATGGGACAGTGACAAACCTTTCAAGGCTTACCTGCTGGAAGGAAGCCTCTTTACATAAGAGTAATAGTTCCTCAAATGGTTAAATGTGAAGTTGTCTTTTTTTTTTTTCCCTTTCTATTTTTATAGTCACAGGGCTTGAACTCACTGCCTGGGGACGTCCCTGAACTCTTGCTCAAAGCTAGTGTTCTAGGTTTTCTGGTGGTTAATTGGAGGTAAGAGTCGAACAGCCTTTCTTGTCCTGGGCTGGCTTTGAGCTGCTTTCCTTATAACTTCTCCAGCTTCAGGGTGTAAGGTAAATTAAAGTATGTAGGTTTAATTAGATAGGTGTTGAAGAGAATACCACATGGTATTCAGTCAGGAAGAGAAGTTTATTTTATTACTTGAACTGCTGCCTTGCCTTGCATGGTGGAGAGCACAGGACGAAAGGGGCAAGCCAATCCCCTTCCTGGGTTTAAATAGGAAGGGGAAGGTACAGACAGGTGAGGGAAGTTGGGGGGGAGGTGTGGCCAGATTGGGTGCAGATATGAGCTCAGGGCCTAGGACCCTCCTCCCATGGTCCACTGGGAGGAGAGGTGGGGAGGGGGGGCAAGTCAAGGATGTGACCTTGAAGGAGGGGAAGGTAATTGCTTCCAGGTGTGCCAGTTACATAGGTAATGCATGTACTGGGCAAAGACTTAGCCAAATGGAGGGAGGAGTCTGCCCGCCTTCCCAGGGCAGACTTTACAGAGGGTATATATAGCCTGGTTGTTATTGGTAATTATTCTCACTTGGTAGTGATCTGCCTGGCAAAGTTCTAATGTTCCTTTATGGTAGTTTTAATCCTTTACATAAAGATGTCTTTATATCAGTCCTCTCTTTCCTGAACTCAAGCTCATTACAAAATGACCAAGTGACCAAGGAGCCAGGCCCCAGTGGATGATGCCAGTAATCCTAGCTGAAATCTGAGGAGGCTGAAATCTGAGGATCGTGGTTCACAGCCAGCCTGGGCAGGAAAGTCCGTGAGACTCTCTTATCTCCAATAAATCACCAGAAAACCGGAAGTGGTACTGTAGCTCAAGTGATAGAGAGCTAGCCTTGAGCTGAAGAGCTGAGGGACAGCACCCAGGCCCAGAGTTCAAGCTCTATGACTGTCCCCCCTACCAAAAAAAAAGTGACCAAGGAGAGAATAGCTTAGATCAATGACAAAATGGAGGTATAGACACCTTTTCTCCAGCTTTTTGATCTAAGCTATTCTCTCCTTGGTCACTTTTTTTTTTTGTTGTTGTTGTTGTTTTTCTTGTTGTTGGTCATGGGGCTTGAACTCTGGGCCTGAGTGCTATCCTTGAGTTCTTTAGCTCAAGACTAGCATTCTACCATTTGAGTCACAGCACCATTTCCATTTTTTTGGTGGTTTATTGGAGACAAGAGGACTTTCTTGCCTGGGCTGGCTTTGAACCACCATCCTCAGATCTCAGCCTCCTGAGTAGCTAGGATTTCAGGTGTGGGCCACTGACCCTTGGCCCACTTCCCACTTTTCAAGGCACAGGAACTTAGACTCTGGGCTAGGAAGATTTAATGACAGATAACCCAGGCTCCAACCTATGCTCCTGTGCCTGGAAAGTCCAGCCACTGGGGATTCTCTATTTTGGGATTGCTCCCTAGAAGACCATGTTAGAGCTGGGCACCGATGTCTCAAGCATATAATCCTAGCTACTCAGGAGCTGAGATCTGAGGATCATGGTTCAAAGCCAGCCAGGGCAGGAATATGCATGTGACTCTAACCTTCAATTAACCACCAGAAAGCCAGAAGTGGTGCCTTGGCTCAAATGGTAGAATGCTAGTCTTCAGCTGAAGAACTCAAGGACAACGCTTAGGCCCAGAATTCAAGCCCCACAACTGACCAAAACAAAATAAAAACCCAGTAGACACTACTTTAAATTCCTGGACACTTGAAGTTCTTTCGTTAGTATTTGACGACACCTGGTGGTCATTGCCTATCATAGCCTTAGCAACAAAGTTTACACACTTGCAATACTTTTTACTTGGGAGGCCTCCTTCAGGAGGATCACCTTGTGAGGCCAGGCCAGGCCAGACAAAAAGTTAGCAAGACCCTCATCTCAACCAACAATCCAGTGTGTTGGGGCAGGTCTCTAACCCTGCCAAAGGGAGGCATAGATAAAAGGATCAAAGTCTTGAGATTTGGACCAGAGGGGGGAAACCATCTTAAACATAATTAAAGGAAAAATTAAAAAGGTTGGGGTATTTGAGGCATGGATTATATGGGAAAGCAACAAGTGAGAATCCCTGCTTCAAACTCCAATACTTCCAAAAAAGAGGGAGAAAAAAGCTTATCCAATCATTTTGTTTCTTCTCTTTGCATAATGTAAGCTCGGTGAGCAATGCTGACCTGTCCAAAATGTCACATGGAAATTTGTTCCTGTCTTCCTGTTTTCCTCCCTTCCCTTCCCTTCCTTTTTCCCTTCCCTTCCTTTTTCCCTTCCCTTCCCTTCCCTTCCCTTCCCTTCCCTTCCCTTCCCTTCCCTTCCCTTCCCTTCCATTCCCTTCCCTTCCCTTCCCTTCCACCAGTACTGGGACTTGAGCTAAGGGCCTTGCACTCTCTCTCTCTCTCTCTCTCTCTCTCTCTCTCTCTCTTTTTCTCAAGGCTGGCACTATACCACTTGAGCCCAGCTCTCCTTTTGGCTCTTTGCTGGATAACTGGAGATAGGAGTCTTATGAACTTTCCTGCTTGGGCTGGCTTCAAACTGGAATCATTAAATCTCAGCTTCCTGAGTAACTACGATTATAGGCGTGAGCCACCAGCATCCAGCTTCTTTCTTTGTTTCTTTCCAATGCTAGGGATAGAATCCAGGGCTTTACATAGGTTAGACAAGCACTCTACCAGTGAGCCTACCCATAGTGAGTCTCTACCCACAGCCTTTACTGATTTATTTAGTTTTTCTTTTTTCTTTTCTTTTCTTTTTTGCCAGTCCTGGGGCTTGAACTCAGGGCATGGGCACTGTCCCTGAGCCTCTCTGTGCTCAAGGCTAGCACTCTACCACTTGAGCCACAGTGCCAGTTCTGGCTTTTTCTATGTATGTGGTGCTGAGGATTCAAACCCAGGGCTTCATGCATGCTGGGCAAGCACTCTGCCACTGAGTAACATTCCTTATTTACTTTTAAAAAATTTATATATTTTTGTCAGCCATCGGGCTTGAACTCAGGGCTGGCTTCTGTCTCTGAGCTTCTTTTTTGATATTTTTTTTTGGGTCCGGTCATGGGGTCTGAACTCTGGGCCTGGGAGCTGTCCCTCAGCTCTTCAGCTCAAGGCTAGCTCTCTACCACTTGAGCCACAGCGCCACTTCCGGCTTTTTTCTTTTTGCTTATGTGGTGCTGAGGAATCGAACCCAGGGCCTCATGCATGCAAGGCAAGCGCTCTATCACTGAGCCACCTTCCCAGCCCATCTGAGCTTCTTTTTACTTAAGGATAGCACTCTACCATTTGAGCCACAGTGCCACTTCTTGCTTTTTCTCAATAGTTTATTGGAGATAAGAGTCTCATAGAGGGCTGGGAGGGTGGCTCAGTGGTAGAGCGCTTGCCTTGCATACCTGAGGCCCTGGGTTCGATTCCTCAGCACCCTATAAGCAAAAAGAAAAAAGCCGGAAATGGTGCTGTGGCTCAAGTGGTAGAGTGCTAGCCTTGAGCTGAAGAGCTAAGGGACAGCGCCCAGGCCCAGAGTTCAGGCCCCACGACTGGACCCCCCCCCCCCCAAAAAAAAAAAAGTCTCATAGAATGTGACTTAATGGTAGAATGCTTGCCTAGCATGCATGAAGCCCTGGTTTGATTACTCAGTACCACATAAACAGCAACAACAAGAAAAGCCAGAAGTGGCAATGTGGCTCAAGTGTTTGAGTGCCCTTGAGCAAAATAAAGTTTAGGGGGCTGGGAAGGTGGCTCAGTGGTAGAGCGCTTGCCTTGCATGCCTGAGGCCCTGGGTTCGATTCCTCAGCACCACATAAGCAAAAAGAAAAGAGCCGGAAGTGGTGCTGTGGCTCAAGTGGTAGAGTGCTAGCCTTGAGCTGAAGAGCTGAGGGACAGCGCCCAGGCCCAGAGTTCATGCCCATGGCTGGACCCCCCCCCCAAAAAAAACAAAAACAACAACAACAACAAAAAAAAAAAGTGGCTGGGAAGGTGGCTCAGCGGTAGAGTGCTTGCCTTGCATGCATGAGGCCCTGGGTTCAATTCCTCAGCACCACATAAGCAAAAGAAAAAAAGCCAGAAGGGGTGCAGTGGCTCAAGTGGTAGAGCACTAACCTTGAGCTGAAGAGCTGAGGGACAGCAACCAGGCCCAGAACAGCGCCCAGGCCCAGAGTTCAGGCCCCATGACCAGACCCCCCCCCAAAAAAAAATTGGGGCCAGTGTTTAGGCCCTGAGGTCAAGCCCCAGGACTGGCAAAAAAAAAAAAAAAAAAAAAAAAAAGAGAGAGAGAAAAGTGCTGGGGGCTGGTGGCTCACTCCTGTAATCCTAGCTACTTAGGAGGCTAAGATCTGAGGATTGCGGTTCAAAGCCAGCCCGTGCAGGAAAGTCTGTGAGACTCTTATCTCCAATTAATCACCAGAAAACTGGAAGTGGTGCTGTGGCTTAAGTGGTAGAGTACTCACCTTGAGCTGAAGAGCTCAGGGACAGCGACCAGGTCCAGAGTTCAAGCCCCATGACCAACAAAAAAAAAAAAAAAAAAGTGAGCCATCTCTTTCCTTCCTTCCTTCCTTCCTTTCTTTTTTGCTGTAGGGTCTCACTATCCTCACACTTACTGGCCAGCCTGAGCTTTGCTGCTTCTACTCATGCATCTCTGAGACTCTGTGGATAACAGGCATGCGCCACTGCACCCAGGCTTCGCATATCCCTTGTGGCTGGAATAGTGGGTGCTCCAGCCATTGCTCAATCATTGAATGAGATGAAATTTCCTGCACTTCTGTATAGAGGCTGGCCTGGAACTGTGATACCCCAATATTCACTTCTCAAACCTAGGGTTATAGGCCTGAGCCCCCACACCTGGCTCAGACTCTGCTCTACTGAATTCATTCCCATCATTAATATGTCAGGCCTTACAGATACTAGGCTCAAACTACACATTGCCTTTTATAATTTGGTGGAGAGGACTGGAGTCAGCAATTTCAGCATGGGGTAGGCTTTGAGCAGCTGTTGGCCCACCCCTGTCTCTTCAGAGCCCTCCACAGGCCATAGCCAGCATTGCAGGGACAATCTTCCTTCAGGATCTTTATAGAATTGTAGCATCTGCAAATAGATAACATCTGAGTCTCTCTCTTCCTTCCTTCCTTCCTTCCTTCCTTCCTTCCTTCCTTCCTTCCTTCCTTCCTTCCTTCCTTCCTTCCTTCCTTCCCTCCTCCCTCCCTCCCTCCTTCCCTCTTTGGTTCCTTCCCTCCCTCCCTCCCTTCCTTCCTTCCTTCCCTCCCTCCCTCCCTCCCTCCCTCCCTCCCTCCCTCCCTCCCTTCCTTCCTTCCTTCCTTCCTTCCTTCCTTCCTTCCTTCCTTCCTTCCTTCCTTCCTTCCTTCCTTCCTTCCTTCCTTCCTTCCTTCCTTCCTTCCTTCCTTCCTTCCTTCCTTCCTTCCTTCCTTCCTTTTAGTTGAACTCTGGGCCTGGGCGCTGTCCTTGAGCTTTTCAGCTCAAGACAAGTGCTCTACCACTTGAGCCGCAGTGCCACTTCTGGTTTTCTGGTGGTTAATTGGAAATAAGAGTTTCACAGACTTTCCTGCTCAGGCTGGCTTTGAACCTCGATCCTCAGATCTCAGCCTCCTGAGTAGCTAGAATTATATGTGTGAGCCAGTGGTGCTGGCTAAGTTCTTCCTTTCTTGTTTGTATTGCTTCTGTTTCTCTTTCTTTCCCTGTACTTCTGGCTAATAATTCTAGTCTTATATTGAATAAAGATAGAGAGTAAACACAAACAAACGAACAAAAATATGTTCATGGGCTGGGAATGTGGCTTAGTGGTAGAGTGCTTGCCTAGCATTCATGAAGCTCTGTGTTTGATTCCTCAGTACTACATAAAAGAAAAAAAAGCTAGAAAAAGCTAGAAGTGGTGCTGTAGCTCAGTGGTAGATTAGCCTTGAGTACAGAGAGGCTCAGGGACAGTGCCCAGGCCCTGAGTTCAAGCCTCAGGACCAGCAAAAAAAATCATGTTAGGGAAATGAACCCTAAGATATGTATTCAAATGTTTTTTTTTCTTTCATGAGATTGTTTCTAACACATTTATAAGATTATTTCTTTTGTTGCTTTGTATATCCCTCCCCCAGGGTATAACCCCTGCTTTCACTGTATTTGATGTTGGTATAATTTGTGGAGGGGAAGGGGAAAAAATTGTTTAAATAGGGATACAGGTGGACCCATTGCAACAATGAGATGTACAAGTCGTTATGTCGAAAACGAACTTTACAACTTTGGTGGGGGGGGGAGGAGGATTGGGTGGGGGGGTGGGAGGAGCATGGGATGGGAAGGGGAAACAAAGGAGGAGGCTACAATGCCTGATAAGAAATGTACTCATTATCTTGCCCATGTAATTGTAACCCCTCTGTTCAGTATTTTCACAATAAAAAAAAAAAATCAAGCTTATCAAAGTTTTTCTTCTGCATCTATGGAGATGATCATATGATTTTTTCCCCCTTGATCCTACTTATGTGCCATGTTACATGTGTTTATTTACATATGGGGAACTAGCTTTGTATTCCTGGAATGAATGAACTTGATCATGATGTATGATCATGTATGTATGTATGTATGTATGTATGTTGGTTGGTTGGTTGGTTGTGGGGCTTGAACTCTGGGCCTGGGTGCTGTCCCTCAAGTCTTCAGCTCCAGTCTAGCACTCTACCACTTGAGCCACAACACCACTTCTGGCTTTTTCTGTGATGCTGGGGAATCGAAGCCAGAGCATATGAAACAAGCAGTCTACCACTGAGTCATCTTTTCAGCCCCGTATGATTTTTTAAATTATTATTTTATTTTTATTTTTTGTCTTTCTTGGGGCTTGAACTCTGGGCTTGGGTGCTGTCCCTCAGCTCTTCATCTCAAGGCTAGTGTTCTACCGCTTGAGTCACAGTGCCACTTACTGTTTTCTGGTGGCTTATTGGCTATAAAGAGTCTCACAGACTTTCCTGCCCAGGCTGGCTTTGAAATGAGATCCTCAGGTCTCAGCCTCCTGAGTAGCTAGGATTATAGGTGTGAGCCACTGGCACCTGGCTGATGTATGATCTCTTAAATGTGTTGTTTTAATTAATTAATTAATTAAGTCCATAGTGGGGCTTGAAATTTGGGCCTTGACACTGTTTCTCATCTGTGCGGGTGAAAGACAGTGTTCTACTACTTGAGCCACTTCCAGCTTTTTCCGTTTATATGGTGATGTTTTTTTCTGTTTATATGGTGATCAAACCCCCAGGGCCTCATGCATGCAAGGCAGGCACTCTAACACTGAGCCACCTTCCCAGCCCCTGTGTTGTTGTTTTATTGAGGATCTTGCATCTCTGTCAATTAGGGATATTGGTCATCAGTTTTCAATCTTTGTTGTGTCTTTATCTGGTACCAGGGTAATATTGGCTTCTTAGCATGGTAGTGTTCCTTCTCTTTCTTTTTCTTTTTTTCTTCTTCTTCTTCTTTTTTTTTTTGCTGGTCCTGGTCCTAGGGCTTGAACTCAGGGCCCAGGCACTGTCCTTGAGCTTTTTTTTTTTTTCAGGCTTGGGCCTGAATTCTGGGACAAGGCATTGTCCCTCAGCTTTTCAGCTCAAGCTAGTGCTCTACCACTTGAGCTACAGTGCCACTTCCAGCTTTTTCTGCTTATGTGGTGCTGAGGAATTGAACCCCTTGCCTCATGCACGCAAAGCAAGCACTCTACCACTGAGGCACTTTCCCAGCCCTATTCCTCAGCTTTTTCTATTGCTCATAGCTAGTACTCTACCACTTTAGCTACAGTGCCACTTCCGGTTTTCTGGTGGTTTATTGGAGATAAGAGTTTCACGGACTTTCCTGCCCGCACTGGCTTTGAACCATGATCCTCAGATCTCAGCCTCCTGAGTAGCTAGGATTACAAGAGTGAGCCACCAGGGCCCGGCTTTATTATTATTTTATCAGTTGTGGGGCCTGAACTCTGGACCTGGGTGCCGTCCCTCAGCTCTTCAGTTCAAGGCTAGCATTCTACCACTTGAGGCACAGTCCACTTCTGGCTTTTTTGGCTTATGTGGTGCTGAGGAATCGAACCCAGGGCCTCATGCATGCAAGGCAAGCACTCTACCACTAAGCCACCTTCCCAGCCCTGAGATATTTATTTTTGTCAGTTGTGGGGCTTGAACTCTGGGCCTGGGCACTGTCCTTAGCTCTTCAGCTCAAGGCTAGTGCTCTACTACTTGAGTCACAGAGCCACTTTCAGTTTTCTTGTGGTTTATTGGAGATGAGTCTCATGGACTTCCCTTCCTGGGCTGGCTTTGAACTGTGATCCTCAGATCTAAGCCTCCTTAGTAGCTAGGATTATAGGTGAGAGCCATCTGCGCTCCCACAAGTTTATTCTTTTTTGTCAGTCATGGGGCTTGAACTCTGGGCCTGGGCACTGTCCCTGAGTTCTTCAGCTCAAAGTGAGCACTCTACCACTTGAGCTACAGTGTCACTTCCGAGATTTTTAAAATTACTGCTTTGACCTCATTGCTGGTTGTTTATATCTTCTAAGTTCCATTTTGATAGGTCAACTATAGAAATTTATCCATTTCTTCTAGATTTTCCAATTAATTGGGATACAAATCTTCAAAAGATTCCCTAATGATCCTCTAGATTTTAGTCATAGCTGTTCCAATAGCCTATTTTCATCTCTAATTTTATTAATTTATGTCTCTCTTGTTATCTTGTTTACAAATCTTTTTTTTTTTGGGGGGGGTCTGGTCATGGGGCCTGAACTCTGGGCCTCAGCTCTTCAGCTCAAGGCTAGTGCTCTACCATTGAGCCACAGCGCCACTTCTGGCTTTTTTCTTATGTGGTGCTGAGGAATCGAACCCAGGGCCTCGAGCATGCAAGGCAAGTGCTCTACCACTGAGCCACCTTCCCAGCCCCTTGTTTACAAATCTTTATTTTTTCCAAAGAACTAACTTTTAATTTCATTGGTCATTTATATTGTTCTTTTTGCTATCTGTGCTGTTACCAAGTTTTTTTTTGCAGGCATCAGCTTATGTTTTATTTATTTTATTTATTTTTGTCTTTATATTATTATCTTTAAGTAGTTGTACGAAAGAGTTGCCATTAACAGAGTAGTTACATATATCCCCCCAGCCAGTCCCGGGGCTTGAACTCAGGTCTTGGGCACTGTCCCTGAGCTTCTTTTGGTCAAGGCTAGCACTTTATCACTTGATCTACAGTACCACTTCTGGCTTTTTCTGTGTATGAGGTACTGAGGAATCGAACCCAGGGCTTCATGCATCCCAAGCAAGCACTCTACCACAAAGCCACATTCCCAGACCCCTAATATATTTTGATAACTGTCACCCCTTTCAACATTCCCATCTGTCTCTTCTAATCCACCCCTTTCCTCACTTTTTCATTTTGTAGGGCATACATTGGATTTGTTAGCTCTTCTTCTTCTTCTTCTTCTTCTTCTTCTTCTTCTTCTTCTTCTTCTTCTTCTTCTTCTTCTTCTTCTTCTTCTTCTTCTTCTTCTTCTTTCTCCTCCTCCTCGTCCTCCTCGTCCTCCTCGTCCTCCTCGTCCTCCTCGTCCTCCTCGTCCTCATCCTCCTCGTCCTCATCCTCGTCCTCCTCGTCCTCGTCCTCCTCCTCCTCTTCCTCTTCCTCTTCCTCCTCTTCCTTCTCCTCTTCTTCCTGCTCCTCCTCCTTCTCTGGTTCTAGGGCTTGAACTCAGGGTTTGGGCACTGTCTCTGAGCCTCTATTGCTCAAAGCTAGTACTCAACATTTGAGCCACTTTTGGCTTTTAGGTAGTCAATTGGAGATAAGAGTCTCACAGTCTTTTCAAACTGCTATGCTCAGATTTTAGCCTCCTCAGTAGCTAGGATTATAGGTGTGAGCCATGGTGCCTGGCTGTTGACCTCTCTCTCTCTCTCTCTCTTTTTGCCAGTCCAGAGGCTTGAACTCAGTCAGGGTCTGTCCACTGTCCCTAAGCATCTTTTGGCTCAAGGCTAGCACTCTACCACTTGATAGCACTCTACCACTTGAGCCACAGTGTCACTTCTGGCTTTTTCTGTTTATGTGGTGCTGAGGAATTGGTCCCAGGGCTTCATGCATGCAAGGCAAGCACTCTACCACTAAGCCACATTCCCAGTCTCTAGCTCTTTTAAGTTCATTTGATATATGGCATAGTTTAACACTGAAGTTTCTTTGTTGATCTGAATTTTTTGTTTGAATGATAAACCGATTTTTGAGCATGAAGTATTAAAGTCACTATTTATTTATTATTTTATTTATTTATTTTGTGTCAGTATTGGGGGTTGAACTCTGGGTCTGCGTGCTGTCCCTTAGCTTTCTTTCTCAAGGCTAGTGCTCTACTACCTGAGTCACATCCCCACTTCTAATTTTTTTCTGGTTAACTAGAGATAAGAGTCTTGTGGACTTTCCTGCTTAGGGCTAGTTTTGAACTGCAATCCTCAGATCTCAGCCTTTTGAGAGCTAGAATTACAGGTGTGAGCCACTACTGCCCAACTATTTACTATTTATTTTATCTGGATATATCTGTTTCTTTATGCCCTGTAGTGATACTGGTATACATTTAGTGGAAATACATTTACAATGATTATATCTTCTTTACAGATTTTCCCAGGTTTAGCTTTTCTTTCCTCCTCCTCCTCCTCCTCCTCCTCCTCCTCCTCCTCCTCCTCCTCCTCCTCCTGCTCCTCTTCCTCCCCTTCCTCCTCCTCCTCTCCCTTCCTCTTCTTCTTTTGATTCTGGTACTGGGGTTTAAACTCAGAGCCCCAGGCCCTGCTTCAATTATTTTTCCTCAAGTCTGGTGCTTTTGAGCCACATCTCCACTTTCAGTATTTGTTAGTTAATTGGAGATAAGAGTCTCATGGTGGGGCTGGGAAGGTGGCTCAGTGGTAGCGTGCTTGTCTTGCATGCATGAAGCCCTGGGTTCGATTCCTTAGTACCACATAAGCAGAAAAAGCCGAAAGTGGTGCTGTGGCTCAAGTGGTAAAACGCTAGCTTTGAGCTGAAGAGCTGAGGGATAGCACCCAGGCCCAGAATTCAGGCCCCACAACCGACCAAAAAAAAAAAAAAGTTTCCTCTTCTCCAATAATGAATAAAGGCTTTCTATCTATCTATCTTTATCTATATATCTATATCTATATCTATCTATATGTATGTATGTATGTATGTATGTATGTAGGCCAGTTAAAGGTCAGTTGTCAGCATCAGGTCTAGAAGCTTTTCCCCTACCCAGAACCATGTCTGGCTCTGGTGAGCTTTGCTGCCTGCAGGCTGGGCAGGTGTGCAGTTATATCAGAGTCCTCCAGTTTGTGCATACACAGTGAGTGGCAAACACTCAAGTCTAGGGGTGTCCCATGAATGCACCGAGAGTGCAGGAAGATAACGGGGCACTGAGATCTGCACTGGGAACCAGGAGAAGCTGGTGTTCTGCCTGTCCATCTTGGGCCTTTTAGTTTTTTTTTTTTTGGTTGGTTGTGGGGCTTGAAATCTGGACCTGGGCACTGTCCCTCAGCTCTTCAGCTTAAGGCTAGCACTCTACCACTTGAGACACAGCACCACCTCCAGTTTTCTGGTGGTTAATTGGAGATCAGAATGTCACAGACTTTTCTGTCTGGGCTGGCTTTGAATGGCGATCCTCAGATCTCAGCCTCCTGAGTAACTAGGATTACAGGTGTGAGCTACTGGTGCCACTGGCTCTGGGCTTTTAGTTTTCACTCAGCAGTAAACCTCACTTAGCAGGATGCAGGACACTGAGGAGGTGGAGAGATCCACTTAGCCTGGGCTTGTAGCTCCCAGTCCTGCCGGGCAGGAAGGCAGCCCTGGAGGTCAGGCGGTTGGCCACAGTCTGTAAGCATTTCTTCCTTGCTATGCAATCTGAGCTCCTCACTGCCTGGACCCCAGCTGACTCCTGCTCTGTTGCTGTCTTCCATCCAGTCTTTGTGGGAGGGTGTCACCAGATTCTCTGGCTTATGATGGTTCCTTGTTTTCAGGTGCCACAAGTAGCTAGGTCTCAAAAAGCAGGGCCCTGCTTAAGATGGCACCTTGCTATAGCTGGTCAGTGATAGCAAAACTTTACACTGAGCCTGGCGCCAGTAGCTCATGCCTGCAATCCTAGCTACTCAAGAGGCTGAGATCTGAAGATCACTGTTCAAAACCAGCTTGGGCAGGAAAGTCTGTGAGTCTTATATTTCCAATTAACTACCAGAAAGCTGGAAGTGGCACCATGGCTCAAAGTGGTAAAGAGCAAAAGCAGCTCAGGGACAGTGCCCAGACCCTCAGTTCAAGCCCTATGACTGATAAAACTGAGCCAAAAACACCCCCCAAAAAACCTTTACACTGGATTTAAGACTAATCCTGTGGCCAGGGCTGCCAGTGTGTTTCAGTGAGGCTGCCTGGCTTATATGGTGATTGCAACTTCAGCTCCCTGTCCTCACAAGAAGCCGGGGTTGGAGCTGTGAATCACTTTTTACTTTTCTGTGCATAGCCTTTCTGTTTCTGTATGTTATTCAGCTGTCCTGGCCTCTTTTGAGATTCTCAATTGTTCTTCCAATCTTTTTTATTTATTTATTTTTGGTGTCAGTCATGGGACTTGAACTCTGGGCCTGGGCGCTGTCCCTGAGCTCTTCAGCTCAAGATTACTGCTCTACCACTTAAGTCAGTGTCATTTCTGGTTTTCTGGTGAGTAAGTCTCATGGACTTTCCTGCCTAGGCTGTCTTTGAACCGCTAATTCTCAGATCTTTGAACTAAATTCTGCTCTTTGTCCCTGATCCCTCTCATTTACTGAATGTATGCAGGAAGTCTCCAGTCTGCCATCTTGCTTAGACGTCGGTTATGGGGCTTGAACTCTGGGCCTGGGCGCTGTCCCTTAGCTCTTCAGCTCAAGGCGAGCGCTCTACCACTTGAACCACAGTGCCACTTCAATAGTTGGAGATAAGAGTCTCAAGGACTTTCCTGGCTGGGCTGGCTTTGAACCTCGATCCTTAGATCTCAGCCTCCTGAGTAGCTAGGATTACAGGCACGAGCCACAAGTGCCTGGCCTCTGTGAGACTCTTTATCTCCAATTAGCCACCAAAAAGTTGGAAATGAAGCTGTGACTCAAGCACTAGAGTCGTAGCCTTAAGTAAAAGAGCTCAGGGACAGTGCCTGGGCTCTAAGGTAAGTACCGCTAACTCTTTGGTTATTCTTCTTTTTCTTTTTTTTTGGGTCTGGTCGTGGGGCCTGAACTCTGGGCCTGGGTGCTGTCCCTCAGCTCTTCAGCTCAAGGCAAGTGCTCTACCACTTGAGCCACAGCGCCACTTCCGGCTTTTTTCTTTTTGCTTATGTGGTGCTGAGAAATCGAACCCAAGGCCTCAGGCGTGCAAGGCAAGCGACCTACCACTGAGCCACTTTCCCAGCCCGTTATTCTTCTTTTTTTTGCGGTTGTGGGGCTTGAACTTTGGGCCTTGGCGCTGTCCCTCAGCTTTTCAGCTCAGGGCGAGCGCTCTACCACTTGAGCTACAGCACCACTTCCGGTTTTCTAGTGGTTTATTGGAGATAGGAGTCTCATGGTCTCTCCTGCCCGGGCTGGCTTTGAACTGTGATCCTCAGATCTCAGCCTCCTGAGTAGCTAGGATTACAGGCGTGAGCCACCAGCGCCTGGCTCTTTGGTTATTCTTTTACTATGTGTATGCACTATAGGAATATGGTTGGCTTCATTTGTTTATATATGATATGCTTGCAATTATTGATTTTCAGAATGAATGACTCATCTATACATATGCCTTATTAACTTATTAGTTTCAATTTCTGGTAACTAGGAGCTGAGACCATTCTGAATGAATCTAGAAACTTTGTAGGTTTTCACCGAATCTGGAAAAGCTCACGGTGCTGTAGCTTCTCATGACCACATGGTGTCACTGTGAAAACCTGATCCTAGGTATTCCACAGGACTTGCTGGGAGCCTTATACATGTGCACAAATGAGTGCATGTATGTGTGTAAATGTGTCCTAGTACTGGAGCTTGAACTCAGGTCTTGTCCTTTTGCTTGGCTTTTTTTTGGCCAGTCCTGGAGCTTGAACTCAGGGCCTGAACACTGTCCCTGAGCTTCTTTTTGCTTAAGGATAGCACTTGAGCCACAGTGCCACTTCCAGCTTTTTGTGTTTATGTGGTGCTGGGGAATTGAACCCAGGGCTTTGTGCATGCTAGGCAAGCACGCTACCACTAAGCCACATTCCCAGCCCCCTTGCTTGGCTTTTTTAGTCAAGGTTAGTTAGTGCTCTACCACTTGGACCACACCTCCACCTCTGGCTTTTTGCTGGCTAACACTGGAGATAAGACTCTGATTTAGCTGCCTGAATTGGCTTTAACCTCAATCTTTAGATCTCAGCTTCTTGAGTACTTAGGATGATAGATGTGCGCTACCAGCATCTGGCTCAAGGGATCCTCTTTTTTTTTTTTTGATCTGTCATGGGGTATGAACTTAGGATCTGGGCGCTGTTGTTGAGCAAGTCTGTGAGACTCTTATCTCCAATAAACTACTCAGAAAAAGCTGGTTCCTTTTCCCCCACATCCCTGATAGATTTGTTGTTCATATTCTTAATGTTGGCCATCTAACTGTGGTAAGATGGAATCTCAAAGTTGTTTTGATTTGCTTTTCCATTATGGCCAGGGATAATGTGCATTTCCTCAAGTATTATTTGCCATTCTTACTTCTTCTGAGAAGCCTTTTCTTTTCTTTCTTTCTTTTTTTTTTTTTTTTTTTTTTGTCGGTCATGGGGCTTGAACTCTGGGCCTGGGCACGGTCCCTCAGCTCTTCAGCTCAAGGCAAGCACTCTACCACTTGAGCTACAGCGCCACTTCCGGTTTTCTGGTGGTATATTGGAGATAGGAGTCTCACGGTCTCTCCTGCCCAGGCTGGCTTTGAACCGCGATCCTCAGATCTCAGCCTCCTGAATAGCTAGGATTACAGGCGTGAGCCACCAGCGCCGGCCTGAGAAGCCTTTTCTTTGCTTTTGTCATTTATTGATTGGCTTATTAGTTTGGGGAGGTTAGTTTTTTTAGTTCCTTGTGTATTTCAGACATTTAGACTTTGCCAGAAATACTACTGGTAAAGATTTTCTTTCAGTCTGTTGACTGTCTTTCTAGTTTAGTAACGATAGCCTATGCTGTACAAAAACTTTTTTTTTTTTGTTGGTTGTGGGGCCAGAACTCTGGGTCTGGGTGCTGTACCTCAACTCTTCAGCTCAAGACTAGCATTCTACCACTTGAGCCACAGCGCCACTTCTGGGTTTTTTTTTCTGCTTATGTGGTGCTGAGGAATCGAACCCAGGGCCTCATGCATGCTAGGCAAGCACTTTACCAATGAGCCACCTTCCCAGCCCTAGAAACTTTTTTTTTGTTGGTCATGGGGCTTGAGCTCTGGGCCTGGGCCCTGTGCCTCACCTCTTCAGCTCAAGGCGAGTGCTCTACCATTTGAACCAGAGTGCCACTTCCAGTTTTCTGGTGGTTTATTGGAGATAAGAGTCTCACAGACTTTCCTGTCCAGGCTGGCTTTGAACTGTGATCCTCAGCTCTCAGCCTCCTGATTAGCTAGGATTATAGGTGAGAGCCAGTGGTGCCTGTCTTGTGCAGAAACTTTGTATTTTAATTTATTTTTAATTAATTTATTTTTTGTTGGTCATGGGGCTTGAACTCTGGGCTTGGACGCTGTCCCTGTGCTTTTCAGCTCAAGGTGAGCACTCTACCACTTGAGCTACAGCGCCACTTCTGGTTTTCTAGTGGTTTATTGGAAATAAGAGTCTCACGGGGACTGGGAAGGTGGCTTAGTGGTAGAGTGCTTGCATGCATGAGGCCCTGGGTTCGATTCCTCAGCACCACATAAGCAAAAAGAAAAAAGCTGGAAGTGGCGCTGTGGCTCAAGTGGTAGTGTGCTAGCCTTGAGCTGAAGAGCTGAGGACAGCGCCCAGGCCCAGAGTTCTGGCCCCACGACCGGACCCCCCCCCCCCCAAAAAAAAAAAAAAAAGAATCTCACGGATGTTCCTGCCCAGGCTGGTTTTGAACTGCGATCTTCAGATCTCAGCCTCCTAAGTAGCTAGGATTACAGGTGTAAGCCACCAGAGCCCAGTGAAACTTTTTATTTTGATATAATCCCATTTGTCAATGTTCTCCTATATGCTGTGCCCTGAGACTACTCAAAAAGTTCCTGCCTATGACTATGACTGTAAATTTCTCCTACTCCATCTCATACTAATTTCAGTTTCAGGTCTGTTGTTGAGGTCTTTGATGCACTTTGAGTTGATATTGGTGCATGGTGACAAACAGGAATCCAATTTTAGTTTTCTACGTATCGATGTCTAGTTTTCCCAACACTGATTATTGGAGAGGTACTCTTTGCTCCACCATCTGTTTTGGGCTAAGGGAGCTTCGTTTTGAAAGCCTGCTAGATTCAGTTGGGGGAAATCTCAGGACTGAGCTCCCATTGGGTGTTCCTCAGTGGTCAGCTCCTGTTTCCTGGGCACTATCTGTCATCAAGGGTGTCCTCCAGGAGTCCCAGGAACCCTGAATTAGGACCACTTCTGTCGTCAGGCTGCCTCCTTTTTCCTTTCCTCCCTTAGAATCCACATCAAGAAGCCATTTAAAGCATCAAGAGCACCTCCTTGTTGCTGACCTATGGGTGCTCTCTCTCTATTGTGGGGAAGGCCTCTCTCTCAGGCTGGCATCTGGGTGGTCAGCCATTTAAAGGAAAGTGTTGTCTGCTCACCCTGTGGCCACTTTCTTTCCCCTTTGTGTTTATGGACAGAGGTGGTCTCCCGGAGTACTCCCCAGCAATTTCTGCAGCTGGGGCAGTGAATGTGACTCCCCCTGGTTCATGGATTCCGAAGCGGGAGAGGGGGGGAGCAGCAGGGGATTTCTAGGAACAAACTCATGGAGTTTCCTCTGCTAAGTACACAAGGTCATCGTTTTCCCTCTTTATGCCAGTCGTGAGGCTTGAACTCAGGACCTGAGCACTGTTCCTGAGCTTCTTTTGCTCAACTAGTGTTCTATTTTTATTTTATTTTATGTTATTTTATTTATTTATTTATTTTTTGGGTCCAGTTGTGGGGCCTGAACTCTGGGCCTGGGCGCTGTCCCTCAGCTCTTCAGCTCAAGGCTAGCGCTCTACCACTTGAGCCACAGCGCCACTTCCAGCTTTTTTCTTTTTGCTTATGTGGGGCTGAGGAATCGAACCCAGGGCCTCATGCATGCAAGGCAAGCGCTCTACCACTGAGCCACTTTCCCAGCCCCTCAACTAGTGTTCTACCACTTGTGCCATAGCTCAAGCATTAGGGCTTTTTCAGTGATTAATTGGAGATAGGAGTCTCACAGACTTTCCTGCCCAGACTGGCTTCGAATCATAATCCTCACTTTTCAATCTCCTGAGTAGCTACGATTATAGGCAGCACCCTGGCCCACATGGATGTATTTCAAGTATCCTTCACAGCCTTGAGATGTAGTCTCCAAGACAGACTCCAACCTGCTTCCTGGCATCCATGCCCATGGCTACCACAGCAATTCAGGACAGGCTTCTGTGACCAACAGGACTCAGCAAGTCACTGACCCAAAAGGCTGGGTTATGGAGGAGGTCTTCAGCATCTGCCTCCTGTAGCCAGGCTCCATATGTGAGCATGAGCAGGTGGTCTGCAGACAGGCTCCATGTTGTGAACATGCGCAGGTGATCCTGTAGAGACTACACATGGACACAGTGGGAAGCCAGTACCCTGGTTTCAGCCATGGGACAGAGCCATCTTGGAAATGGAGCCATCACTGGCACTGAGCCTCAGATCTCCTGTAAGCTGTTCCCAGTGCCTGAATCATCTCAAGAGATGAAACCTGGGGTTTCGAGCTCTAAGTCTTGGGGAGAGTTGTGATTAGCAAGAGCTATGTAAGCAAGGGCCAGCACTAAGGACTTCAAGGCAGAGAGGTAAGGTCACCGTGGCCCTTAATAACACTGTGCCACCGCCCTGAAGGCACCTCCCTCTCCACACCTCAATCACACCTGTGTAAGCTGCTTCTCTGCCTGCTGTTCCGTGCAGCCACAAGCATCTGTCTTCTTAAAGAGCACTCTCTGGGGACCACTGAAGAGTCATTCTTCAGTGACTTTTCTGTCACCTTTTATTCTGCAAGGCCTGAATGCTCTTTAGGTTTTATTTTTTTAAAATCCCTTTGAACAATTAGCATACACTAACAAGAAATGAATGACAGTCATGTAAAACAGGTCATGTTGGGTTTTTAGTAAGAGTGGGGAGAGGGTGAATATGGTAAAAACACTTTATGTGCAAGTGCAGTAGTGAAGCCATGAAGATTGGTTTGGGAAGTGGGGGATGAAGGAGAGTGATGAAGGGGTGAGTTTGATCAAGGCACATTGCAGGTATATATGGACATGCCAAAATGAAACCCTTTTGTACAACTAAGTGATGCTAATGAGATACGAACAAAGGAACACAAGTTTAACTGTGACAGAGTTAAGCCTTTCTGGAAGGGCCTCTACCAAAAATAATCTCCAGTGGGCTGGGGTAGAGTTTTTTTTTTTGGGGTCCGGTCGTGGGGCCTGAACTCTGGGCCTGGGTGCTGTCCCTCAGCTCTTCAGCTCAAGGCTAGCGCTCTACCACTTGAGCCACAGTGCCACTTCCGGCTTTTTTTCTTTTTTGCTTATGTGGTGCTGAGGAATCAAACCCAGGGCCTCATGCATGCAAGGCAAGCGCTCTACCACTGAGCCACCTTCCCAGTCCCTAGGGTAGAGTTCTTGCTTTCCTTTCTTTATGCGAGACTGACTTCCATCCTTAGGATGGCTCATGTGCACAGAATCTCAAGTGAACTTCTGTAGTAGTCACATTCATGGGGGCAGGCACATAGGAGAGTTATGACTGGCCAACTCACCGCTTTCTTTTTAAAAAAGTTATTATTTTTTTTCTGAAATGGATCATGCTGGACAGCACACACTTTTATGTATCCTTCACTGTCAAGTCCTGACAGTATAAACTGGCATTGTGCAGAAGCTGTCTGACTCTCCATTGTATGGAGAGTCAAGTCAGGAATAGAACTTGTTATTGTATATATGTTAATGTCACTATATCTTTACATAGTAACCTCATGTTCATTCATTCATTTGTGTTGGTATAGAGGCTAGAACTCAAGACCTGGGCCTGGGCTTTTTTTTCACTCAAGATTAATGGTCTACCACTTGAGCCACAGCTCCACTATGGCTCTCTAGTGGTTAATTGGAGATAATAGGCTCATGGACTGGGTTGGCTTTGAACTGCTATCCTGAGTAGCTAGGATTACAGGTATGAGCCACCAGTGCCTAACTCGTATTTAGTTTTTACAAATCATAGTACAGCTGAGTGCTCTTGACTTAATCCTTGCTCCTCAAGAGGCTGAGATCTGAGGATTGTGGTTCAAAGCCAGCCTAGGAAGAAAAGTCCATGAGACGCTAATCTTCAATTAATCACAGTGGTAGAGTGCTATCCTTGAGCAAAAGAGCTCAGGGACAGTGCCTAGGCCCTGAATTCAAGCCTCAGGACCACCACCACCACCAACAAGGGCTGAGAATGTAGCTTAGTGGTAGAGTGCTTGCCTAGCATTCATGAAGCCCTGGGTTCTATTCCTCAGTACCACATAAACAGAAAAAGCCAAAAGTGGTGCTGTGGCTCAAGTAGTAGAGCAGTAGCCTTGAGCACAGAAAGGCTCAGGGACAGTGCCCAGGCCCTGAGTTCAAGCCCCAGGACTGGCACCTCCCCCCCAAACAACAGCAACAACAACAAAATGTAGTAAATATACCTAATATCAGTTTTAAATTATTTAACTTGATTTTCCTTCCTTGCAGTGCTAAGATGGGGTCCAGGCTCTAAATAATTTATTAGGCAAATGCTCTACTACAGAGCCACACTGCCAGCCTCCAATTTAAGAAGGAAAGGAAAGAAAGAAGGAAGGAAGGAAGGAAGGAAGGAAGGAAGGAAGGAAAGAAAGAAAGAAAGAAAGAAAGAAAGAAAGAAAGAAAGAAAGAAAGAAAGAAAGAAAGAAAGGGTCTTACTATGCTATCAGGCTGGGGTGAAAGAGCCAGTCATCGGTAACAATTTGGCTGTCTTTCCTTCTGGAATGTCACCTTCTCAATCAATGCCAAACCTGGTGTGGACACCTGACCAGCTACACTCCCCCACTCCTGCACTCAAACACTCCTTCTGCCTTCTGAGTAGTTGGGACCACAGACCTGCATCATCATACCCAACCTTCTTTCATATCTTTAAGAAGTTGAGGTAAGAGTCACATAACATACAATTGTAAACATCTTGGCCGTGCCTATAGTCCCAGCTACTTGGGAGGCTGAGGCTACAGGAATTTTGAGGCCAGCCTTACCTTAAAAACCCTGTCTCTTAAATACGAATGGCACATGGTCTCCCTAATATGTGTATGCTAAAGCCAAAATTCAAGGAGATATGACAAAGTAAACAGGACTTGAGAAACAAAGGACCTCCACTCATTTTGTCATATCATTGCTAAATGACTCAATGTTCTTGACCACATATACGGCATATATATGTGCACATCTGAGGGAAACTAGGAGGAGGACACAGAACAGAGGGAAATAGGAATACATACAACAGAGGGGCCCATCAGCTGCACTGGACATAGATGAAATTAACTAAGCAACTCAAAGGCAGCGATGAGAGGGAGGGAATGAAAGGGAAAGAGGGACTAAGCAAAAGGAAAGAAATGTAACTATCACCTGATGTCGAAGAAATAGTTGTATTATCAAAACTCATAGAATTCGAGGGGGGACCAAGATGGCGACGGAGCAGTAGGGAAATGCCACAGCTCTCTCCAACCAAAAAGAGAGTTCAAGTTCCAACGCTTAATCTCCCCAAGAGACCAACAACAACAAAAATACGAACACTCAGAGAAAAACCATAGGCGGAGAATAACAAAAAAAGAGAGGAAAAGAAGAATTTCAGAACAGAGAAAAGTGAAGACCCCTCCCCCAACCTTTATTGGCCGCGCGGCAGTGTGCCAAGCCACCGGCCAGCCGGCCTGGCGGGGGCTGCCGGAGCCCCAGAGACACAGGGGGCCGCTTGCAGATCACCAGGTACCGGTTTGCAGAACAGCGGATCGCCAGGAACAGAGAAACCTACCAGCCGGGAGTCTCCATGAGGATCCCACCCCCACCCCTCACTCTTCACCGGAGCAGAGAGGCTCCATCCTGCCAAAGCCTCTCGGCACCAGCAGCGGGACAAAGGGACCTGTCGGCAGACCACCCGCTCGATCGCTATCGCAACAACCCGGCGGGGCCGCCCGGGCCCCAGAGGCACCGCGAAGAAGCTGCCTGAGCGTGGACATTTTTGACCTGACAGCTTCCACAGAGGCAGAGACAGAAAAGAATCACACAGAGCCACCACCGCCCAACCCAGCCCGCAACCACCCCAACTGAACTCGGATTGCAACAACAACTGACGACCTACACCACACAGAAACAACCAGCTCCAGGATGAGTACCCCACAGGGGACAGTGTATCCCTCAAGGGAGACCAGAGCTGGAGGGAATCCCCAGACCCTGACCTAGACTCCCTACCCCAACACCCGGACCACAGGACCCACTAAAACTGGGAACTGTTTGAGAGCTCCACCAGCCCGTGGAGCACACTCAGCTGGCCAGGCTAGAGCAAGAGCGCCCCTGGAAGGGAGCTTAAATGCCCAAGCCAGGAACAGCGCCCCTGGGTCAAGACTACCAACAGTAGAAGAAATTTGAACTGTGTCCCCCAGGCTGTATAACCTAGGTGGTATACACATCAGCACAGGCCTAACGAGTGCGCTCCAGGCTGCATAACCTAGGTGGTATACACATTAGCACAGGCCTAACGAGCGCGCTCCAGGCTGGGGCCAGAACCAGGCCCGGGGATCCGGCGCCTTAACAACACGACCAACTCCTCCCAACTGAAGTAAAAAGCTGAGCATACGCCTCAACAGAGGGGAGAAAACCAGGAAACAACACTCCCCGGGAAGCATGCCTGTGACAACAAAAGACCTGGAGGCCCAGGACAAGAGAAGCCCAAACCCCACCAAAACTCCACCCATATACCCTAGACTGGGAATTGGGCAACACAGGCTGCCAGCACCTGATAGTAAGCAGGAGCTCAGACTGTTAAGGCGGCTCAGCAATAGAGTGATAGTCTTGGATGTATGAGGCCCTAGATCTGATTCCTCAGCATCACAAAAGCAAAAAGGGTCAGAAGTGGCGCTGTGGCTCAAATGGTAGGGTGCCAGCCTTGAGCTGAAGAGCTGAGGGACAGCACCCAAACCTAGAGTTCAAGCCCACAACCAGCCCAAAACAAACAAACAAAAACACATCAGGAGCCCATAGCAGACTCCAGTATTTGGGAGAGTGCATCCAGAACATCTGTTCTTCACAAGAGCACCCGTAGGAGCAAACACAAGCAGTCTAGGCTGCTCAACCCTTCCAAGGCGGGAACTGCCAGCAATCTACAGCAGAGAGCTGAGAATCCTAAGTAAGTCAGAATAGCAGCTGGAAATAGGCTCCCAACAGAACCCAGATCAGGCACAGACTCTCTCTACCAATACAGAATCAGCAACCAAGCAAAGACAGACACACCAAAACAAAATTGAAGAGCAGTCTCCTGAACCTCCATGCGAAAATCACAGAGAAAAACCACAAGGTTTACCACCACCCAGGACAGCAAGCTCACCTCAAAAGCCAGCAGCCACGCAGGGGAGAGCCCCAGTGGGAGCAAAGCAGGAATGGAAGACAAAAGCTACATCCAAGGGTTGCTGGAGGTAATGACTCAAGAAATAAAGCGAGAAATTGATCAGAAATTGAAAGAGCACAAGGATGAACTATCAAAAGAGATACAGGGTATCAAACAAGAGATGCATGCAAAAATAGAAGCTGCACAAACCTCAGTAAGAAGTGAGATAAACGCCAAATTAGAGGTAATGCATACCTCATTGAGAGGTGAGATCAGTACACTGAGAACCAACATTGAATCCATAAAGGGATCCATTTCCTCCATGCAAACCACAATAGAAGCCACTGTCAACAGAGTGAATGAAATGGAAGGTAGAGTGTCAGATACAGAAGACAGAATACACCAACTGGACCAAAAAGTGACAGATATGGAAAAATCACTCAAATTAAACCAAAGGGAAATTCAAGAGCAAGCAGATAATACTAAAAAATTTAACCTTCACATAATCGGAGTGGACGAAGGTGAGGAATTCCAGAGCAAGGGAACACAACACCTATTCAACAAGATAATCAATGAAAATTTTCCCCACCTTAAAAACGACCATCTTAACTACATCACAAAAGCTTATCGAACACCCAACAAGCAAGACCCCAGGAGAAACACTTCTAGACACATTATAGTAAAAATGATAGATCTGAATAATAAGGAAACAATCCTGCATGCAGCAAAAATGAAGAAGGAGCTATACTACAACGGGAAAAAAATAAGAATCACTGCAGATCTCTCCACACAAACAATGAATGCAAGAAAAGCCTGGGAAAGCACCATATGAGCCCTGAGAGCCAATAACTGCCAACCCAGACTGATATACCCAGCAAAGCTAGCATTCACATTCAATGGAGAACTGAAAAATTTTAATAGCAAAGAAAAACTAAATGAATACATAAACATTAAGCCAGCATTACAAAGAATTCTAAGAGGGGGGACACAACCTGAAGAAAGCAACCAGAAACTGGGGCCTGCCCCAAACAGACGTTACTCAAAGTCTAACTGAGCAAGCACAGGAGGAAAGGAAAGAAGAAAAACTTAGGAAAACAGAATGGCAGGGACAACAATGCATCTCTCTATACTTTCTCTTAATATAAATGGGCTGAATTCGCCAATTAAAAGAAAACGAACTGAGGACTGGATCAGAAAACAAGACCCATCCATCTGTTGCCTTCAAGAGACCCACCTCTCAGCCAAACATACAAACAAACTCAGAGTGAAGGGGTGGAAAAGGATCTACCAATCAAACGCCCCCAGTAAGAAAGCAGGTGTAGCTATCCTGATATCTGACAAAATAAACTTTTCATTAAAATCAGTACAGAAAGACAAGGACGGACACTACATATTAATAAAGGGAACAATCCAAGAGGAGGATATAACCATCATCAACTTATATGCCCCAAATATTGGTGCACCCAGATATGTCAAACAAATGCTCTCAAACTTACAGAATAAAATAGATCCCAATACGATAATACTAGGAGACTTTAACACACCACTCTCACCAAAGGACAGGTCTACCAACCAGAGGATTGGCAAAGAAGTGACCGAATTAAGAGAGGCCATACTCCAAGCAGAATTAACTGACATCTACTGAGTATTTCACCCTAAAACAACACAGTACACATTCTTCTCAGCAGCTCACGGAACTTTCTCCAAAATAGACCATATCATAGTTCATGCAAGGAACTTAAGCAAATACAAAGGGATCGACATAATCCCCTGTATCCTATCTGACCACAGTGGAATCAAGCTAGCTCTCAATAACAAAGCATACCGCAGAAATTTCTCTAATACATGGAAATTGAACAGCACACTCCTTAACAATGCCTGGATAACAGAAGTGATCAGAGAAGAAATAAAGCATTTCCTACAACTCAATGAAAATGAAAACACCTCACAAAGAAACTTGTGGGACACAGCAAAAGCAGTCCTGAGGGGCAAATTTATTGCCCTCAGTGCCCACCTCAAGAGAATGGAGACAGACCAAGTAAATAATCTCATGTTGCAATTAAAACAGCTAGAAAAACAAGAAAAAATGGGACCTAAAGCTACTAGACGAAGCCAGATAACCAAATTAAAAGCAGAGATTAACCAATTAGAAAATCAGAAAACCATAACCAAAATAAACCAAACAAAAAGCTGGTTCTTTGAAAAAATAAACAAAATTGATGGCCCATTGGCTAGATTAATTAAAAAAAGAAGAGAGGAAACCCATATTAATAGGATTAGGGATGCCATGGGAAACATCACAACACGTACCCAAGATATCCAAACAATTCTAACAGACTACTTTCAAAAGCTATACTCTCTAAAGGAAGAAAATCGGGCAGAAATGGATGCATTTTTAGAGAAATACAAGTTGCCCAAACTGAGCAAAGAAGAAGTTAACCAATTAAATAAGCCAATATCCTATAATGAGATACAGGAAGCTATCAAAAGTCTTCCAACAAAAAAAAGCCCAGGACCAGATGGATTCACAACAGAATTCTATAAGACCTTTAAACAAGAACTAATACCCATACTCCTCAAGCTCTTCAGAGAAACAGAGAAGGAGGGAGCTATCCCAAACTCATTCTACGAAGCCAATATCACACTCATCCCCAAACCAGGCAAAGACCCAACCAAAAAGGAGAATTACAGGCCAATTTCCTTGATGAACACAGATGCAAAGATCCTTAACAAGATTCTAGCTAACAGAATCCAGAAACACATAAAAAAAATAATTCACTATGACCAGGTAGGCTTCATCCCAGAGACACAGGGATGGTTTAACATACGTAAGTCAATAAATGTAATCCAACATATCAACAGAGCCAAGGTCAAGAATCACATGATTATCGCCACAGATGCAGGAAAGGCCTTTGACAAAAATTCAACATTCATTCATGCTAAAAGCTCTGGAGAAAATAGGAATAGAAGGAACATTTCTAAAAACAATAAAAGCCATTTATGACAGACCAATAGCCAATATTATACTTAATGGGGAAAAGCTACAACCAATTCTCCTAAAATCAGGAACAAGGCAAGGATGCCCACTGTCTCCACTCCTCTTCAATATAGTCCTAGAACCCTTAGCCAGGGCAATAAGGCAAGAAAAAGACATTAAAGGGATCCGCATAGGGAAAGAAGAAGTTAAACTATCCCTTTTTGCAGACGACATGATACTATACCTCCACGATCCCAAAAACTCCATCCCCAAACTCTTAGAAATCATAAATCACTTCGGCAAAATAGCAGGATACAAAATAAACCCACAAAAATCAGTTGCCTTCCTATACACTGATAATGTACAGGAAGAGAGGGAAATAAAGGGAGCAACCCCATTCACAATAACCTCCCGAAAAATAAAATATTTAGGAATTAACCTAACCAAAGATGTAAAAGAACTATTTAATGAGAACTATAAAAAGTTAAAGAAAGAAATAGCAGAAGACACTAGGAAATGGAAAGACCTCCCATGCTCCTGGATAGGCTGACTTAATATAGTAAAGATGGTAATACTTCCAAAACTAATATACAAATTCAACGCAATTCCTATTACAATCCCAATGACGTACATCACTGAAATACAGAAAACAGTCCAAAAATTCATATGGAACAACAAAAGACCTAGAATAGCCAAAACAATTCTAGGGGATAAAGACAATATGGGAGGGCTATCCATGCCGAACTTCAAACTCTACTATAGAGCTATAATAACAAAGACAGCATGGTATTGGCACAAAAACAGACCCGAAGAGCAATGGAACAGAAGATCCAGAAATAAATCCACAGGCCTACAGCCAGCTGATATTCGACAAAGGAGCCAAAGACATACAATGGAAGAAACACAGCCTCTTCAACCGCTGGTGCTGGGAAAACTAGGCAGCCACATGCAGAAAACTAAAAGTGGACCCCAGCCTATCACCATGCACCAACATCAACTCAAAATGGATTAAAGACCTTAACATTAAACCTGAATCTCTGAAACTACTGCAGGACAGAGTAGGAGAGACACTTGAACTAATAGGCACAGGAAGGAACTTCCTGAACAGAGTCCCAGGGTCACAACAAGTTGGAGAGAGACTCGACAAATGGGACTACCTTAAAATAAAAAGCTTCTGCACAGCTAAATCTATCGCAACTAAGCTAGAAAGACAACTAACTAATTGGGAAAAGATATTTACCAGCAATATATCAGACAAGGGGTTAACATCCTGTATATACAGGGAACTCAAGAAACGAATCCCTCCCAAACCTAACAAACTAATTACTAAATGGGCAAGGGAACTAAAGAGGGACTTCTCAAATGAAGAAATAAAAATGGCAAAGAAACACATGAGGAAATGTTCATTATCCCTGGTGGTGAAGGAAATGCAAATAAAGACAACCCTGAGATACCACCTTACCCCAGTCAGAATGTCCCACATCCACAAATCAGCCAACGACAAATGCTGGAGGGGATGTGGAGAATGAGGAACGCTATTACACTGCTGGTGGGAATGTACACTTATACAACCACTTTGGAAAGCAGTCTGGAGGGTCCTTAGAAAGCTAAAGATTGACCTCCCTTACGACCCAGTCATACCACTTCTAGGCATCTACCCTGAACAACAGGAACCAGTATACAAGGACACATGCACCTCCATGTTTATTGCAGCACTGTTCGCAATAGCTAGGATATGGAAACAACCTAGATGCCCCACCACAGATGAATGGATCCAAAAATTGTGGTATCTATGCACAATGGAATATTATGCAGCCATTAGAAATGACAAAATAATGGCATTTGCAGGGAAATGGATGGAGCTAGAAGGAATCATGTTGAGCGAGGTAAGCCAAGAACGAAGAGACAAACGGTACATGGTCTCCCTGATAAGTGGATGCTAAATCCAAAATGTTAGGTGATATGACAAAACTAACAGGACTTAAGAAACAAAGAACTCCCACTCATCTGGTTGAACCACTACCAAATATCCCCATGCTGCTGACCACATATATGGTATATAACATGTGAGCACCATTATATATTACAGACTGTGATAGACAATTTGCTCCAGGAAAGTTAGAATGAACTTGTGACTTTAAATGAGCATCATTATTCCACAATACTGTGAATTTCCGGAAATTATGTAATCACTTAATCACAATAAAAAAAAAAAGAACCTGGGGAAGGGAGGGAGGGAGGGGATGGTAGGAGGAAAACAATGGAGGGGGTAACAATGTTCAAGAGGAAGTGTACTCATTGCCTCACTCATGTAACTGTAACCCTCTGTATAGTATCTTTACAATAAAAAAATTAAAAAAAACTCATAGAATTCACAAACTTTATAGATCACAATAATGATAACTTACCTTGTGAAGGTTAAAATGTGTTTGTGACTTTAACTAAGTATCACTAGTCCACAATACTGTGAAATATGTGAAATTTATGTAATCACCTAATCTCAATAAAAAATTGAAAAAAAAATCCTCTCTTTAAAAATGTGGCTTTTAAAAAAGCAAACCCTATCTCTTTTTTAAAGTAATTTTTTATCGTGAGTAAGTGATTACATAAATTTCACAGTATTGTGAGACAGTGACACTTAGTTAAAGTCACAAACACATTCTAACCTTCATGAGGCAAATTGTCATGATCATAGTCTATAAAGTTTGTGAATTCTATGAGCTCTGACAATACAGCTATTTCTTCCACATTGGGTGGTATGTACATTTCTTTCCTTTTGCTTACTGTTGCCTCTTTCCTTCTCATTCCCTCCCTCCCATCACTGCCCATGAGTTGCTTAGTTCGTTTTCATCAGTGTCCAGTGCAGCTGATAGGCCCCTCTGTTGTATGTTTTCCCATTTCCTTCTGATTCTGTATCCTCCTCCTAGTTTCCCTCAGATGTGTGTACATATGTATATATATATATATATATATATATATATATATATATAATATACCATATATGTGGTCAACAGCATAGGGTCAATTAGTAATGATACGACAAGATGAGTAGAGGGTCTTTGTTTCTTGAGTCCTGTTTACTTTATTATCTCCTTACATTTTGTATTTAACATCTACATATCAGGAATACCATCTGCCATTTGTCTCTTTGCTCTTGGCTTACCTCACTCAAAATCTTTTTGTTTTTAGTTCCATCCATTTCCCTGCGAATGCCATTATTTTGTCCATTCTAATGGCTGCAGAATATTCCATTGTATATAGGTACTACAATTTTTGGATCCATTCATCTGTAATGGGGCATCTGGTTTGTTTCCATATCTTGGCTATTATGAACAGTGCTGCAATGAACATGGAGGTCCATGTGTCCTTGTATCCTGGTTCCTGTTTTTAAGGATAGATGCCTAGGAATGGTATGGCTGGGTCATAGGGGAGGTCTATATTTAGCTTTCTGAAGTACCTCCAGACTGCTTTCCAAAGAGGTTGTATTAGTGTAAAACTCTGTCTCTTAACTTTTTTTTTTCTGGTCCTGGGGCTTGAACTCAGGGGCTAGGCACTGTCCTTGAGCTTCTCTATGCTCAAAGCTAGCGCTCTACCACTTGAGCCACAGCACCACTTCTGGCGTTTTCTGCTTATATGTTACTGAGGAATCAAACTCAGGGCTTCATGCATGCTAGGCAAGCAGTCTACCACTGAGCCACATTCCCAGCCCTTAAAAAATTATTTTTGTAGATTTTTGTTTTGTTGTTTTGTTGGTGGTGGTCATGGAGCTTGGACTCAGGGTCTGGGCACTGTCTCTGAGCTCTTTTTCTCAAGGCTAGTGCTCTACCACTTGAGATAATAGTCTCATGAACTTTCTTGCCTAAGCTGGCTTCAAACTGTGATCCTCAGATCGCAGCCTCTTGAGTAGCTAGAATTACAGGTATGAGCCATTGGTGCCCAGCTTGTGGACTTTTTTATTTTGGCTGGTTGTGGGGCTTGAACTCTGGGCCTGGGTGCTGTCCCTGAGCTCTTCAGCTCAAGGCTAGTGCTCTGCCACTTGAATCTGATTTTCTTGTGGTTTATTGGAGATAAGAATCTCATGGAAGCTGGGCGCCTGTCATCCTAGTTACTCAGGTGGCTGAGATCTGAGGATTGTGGTTCAAAGCCAGCTCGGGCAGGAGAGTTTGTGAAACTTTTTTTTTTAGGTCCGGTTATGGGGCCTGAACTCTGGGATTGGGCACTGTCCCTAAGCTCTTCAGCTCAAGGCTAGCACTCTACCACTTGAGCCATAGCGCCACTTCCGGCTTTTTTCTTTTTTCTTATGTGGTGCTGAGGAACCAAACCCAGGGCCTCAGGCATGCAAGGCAAGCGCTCTAAAACTGAGCCACCTTTCCAGCCCCAATGAGTACCCCAGACTTCTGGTCTTAGCCATGTTCAAGGCCCTGGCTCACACATAACCCCTGACCTCTGCTTGGGGAGCCAGGCCAGCTTGGTGTGAGCAGGGCTTGGGTTCCATTCATCACTTTTGTATAGATACAAACTAGATTGTCCAGGGCACTGGTGGCTCATGCTTGTAATCCTAGCTACTTAGGAGGCTGAGAGCTGAGGGTCAATATTCAAAACCAACCCAGGCAGGAAAGTCCGTGAGACTCTTATCTCCAATTAACCACCAAAAACCCGGAAGTGGCATAGTGGCCCAAGTGGTAGAGTGCTTGCCTTGAGCTGAAGAGCTGAGGGACAGCACCCAGGCCCAGAGGTCAAGCCC